>NC_091184.1:42526885-42728332 GCF_040958095.1 Procambarus clarkii
TTTTTCGTACGAAACAAAATGCAAGAAATCTTGCTTAAAATGCAATATTATGCGAAATTCTGTGATTTCAAGGCCAAATCACATATCGTGATACTACATGAAATAGCATCGGAATATTGGTAAAAATGAATATATTTACGTAATATCAAACTACACGAAAAACGTGAAAAAAGTCACTATTTAACCATATTTGAGGATTTTAACTTCAAATCATAAAGCGAGGTTTCGTATTATTTAGATCCAAGAAAAGACATATGACAATGTTGTTTCCAATACAAATGATAAAAATCAATGTGTTTTCATTAGAATTAACTAAAATGTTCCTGATTTTCCGTTTATATTACCGATGGAAGATGTACACAAAAATCGCTCTATTCCGGCTGAAACGTCGATATATGCAATAAAAACAGAACTACTCCCCCTCTCAATATCTTACTCAGTATTTTAACGAGAAAGAAATAGTTGATTGAAAATGAAGTATTTAAGGTTATTATCTAATCAATTATGTGTTTGCATCATTTTTATCGTATATATATGAAGTAATACCCATGGACTGAAAATTCACAAAAACGTGGAAAACGGCAAAATATTGCCTAATTCGATGATATTTTGTTTAAATCAAATAAAGGAAAAGGGGATGATAAACGTCAAAATATTGCTAAATTTGATGATTTTTCGTACGAAACAAAATGCAAGAAAACTTGCTTAAAATGCAATATTATGGGAAATTCTGAGATTTGATGGCCAAATCACATATCGTGATACTACATGAAATAGTATCGAATTATTGGTAAAAATGAATATATTTGCATAATATCAAACTACATGATTAACGTGAAAAAGTCACTATTTTACCATATTTGAGGATTTTACCTTCAAATCATAGGGCTAGGTTTCGTATTATTTAGGTCCAAGAAAAGACATATGACAATGCTGTTTCCAATACAAATGATAAAAACAATGTGTTTTCATTAGAATTAACTCAAATGTTCCTGATTTTCCGTTTATATTACCGATGGAAGATGTACACGTAAAACCGCTCTATTCCGGCTGAAACGTCGATATATGCAATAAAAACCGAACTTCTCCCCTTTTCAATATCTTACCCAGTATTTTAACGAGAAACAAATAGATGATTGAAAATGAAGTATTTAAGGTTATTATCTAATCAATTATGTGTTTGCATCATTTTTATCATATATATATGAAGTAATACCCATGGACTGAAAATTCACAAAAACGTGGAAAACGGCAAAATATTGCCTAATTCGATGATATTTTGTTTAAATCAAATAAAGGAAAAGGGGATGATAAACGTCAAAATATTGCTAAATTTGATGATTTTTCGTACGAAACAAAATGCAAGAAAACTTGCTTAAAATGCAATATTATGCGAAATTCTGAGATTTGAAGGCCAAATCACATATCGTGATACTACATGAAATAGTATCGAAGTATTGGTAAAAATGAATATATTTGCAAAATATCAAACTACATGATTAACGTGAAAAAGTCACTATTTTACCATATTTGAGGATTTTACCTTCAAATCATAGGGCTAGGTTTCGTATTATTTAGATCCAAGAAAAGACATATGACAATGTTGTTTCCAATACAAATGATAAAAATCAATGTGTTTTCATTAGAATTAACTAAAATGTTCCTGATTTTCCGTTTATATTACCGATGGAAGATGTACACGTAAAACCGCTCTATTCCGGCTGAAACGTCGATATATGCAATAAAAACCGAACTTCTCCCCTTTTCAATATCTTACTCAGTATTTTAACGAGAAACAAATAGATGATTGAAAATGAAGTATTTAAGGTTATTATCTAATCAATTATGTGTTTGCATCATTTTTATTGTATATATATGAAGTAATACCCATGGACTGAAAATTTACAAAAACGTGGAAAACGGCAAAATATTGCTTAATTCCATGATATATTGTTTAAATCACATGAAGGAAAAGGGGATGATAAACGTCAAAATATTGCTAAATTCGATGATTTTTCGTACGAAACAAAATGCAAGAAAACTTGCTTAAAATGCGATGATAAACGTCAAAATATTGCTAAATACGATGATTTTTCGTACGAAAAAAATGCAAGAAAACTTGCTTACAATGCAAAATTATGCGAAATTCTGAGATTTGAAGGCCAAGTCACATATCGTGATACTACATTAAATAGTATCGAAATATAGGTAAAAATGAATATATTTGCGTAATATCAAACTACATGATTAACGTGAAAAAGTCACTATTTTACCATATTTGAGGATTTTACCTTCAAATCATAGAGCGAGGTTTCGTATTATTTAGTTCCAGGAGAAGACATATGACAATGTTGTTTCTAATACAAATGATAAAAAACAATGTGTTTTCATTAGAATTACCTATATTATTCTTGATTTTCCGTATATATTAACGAGGGAAGATGTACAATTAAAACCGCTCTAATCCAGCTGAAACGTCGATATATGCAATAAAAACCGAACTTCTCCCCTTTTCAATATCTTACTCAGTATTTTAACGAGAAAAAAATAGATGATTGAAAATGAAGTATTTAAGGTTATTATCTAATCAATTATGTGTTTGCATCATTTTTATCGTATATATATGAATTAATACCCATGGACTGAAAATTCACAAAAACGTGGAAAACGGCAAAATATTGCCTAATTCGATGATATTTTATTTAAATCACATGAAGGAAAAGGGGATGATAAACGTCAAAATATTGCTAAATTCGGTGATTTTTCGTACGAAACAAAATGCAAGAAATCTTGCTTAAAATGCAATATTATGCGAAATTCTGTGATTTCAAGGCCAAATCACATATCGTGATACTACATGAAATAGCATCGGAATATTGGTAAAAATGAATATATTTACGTAATATCAAACTACACGAAAAACGTGAAAAAAGTCACTATTTAACCATATTTGAGGATTTTAACTTCAAATCATAAAGCGAGGTTTCGTATTATTTAGATCCAAGAAAAGACATATGACAATGTTGTTTCCAATACAAATGATAAAAATCAATGTGTTTTCATTAGAATTAACTAAAATGTTCCTGATTTTCCGTTTATATTACCGATGGAAGATGTAAACGTAAAACCGCTCTATTCCGGCTAAAACGTCGATATATGCAATAAAAACCGAACTTCTCCCCTTTTCAATATCTTACTCAGTATTTTAACGAGAAACAAATAGATGATTGAAAATGAAGTATTTAAGGTTATTATCTAATCAATTATGTGTTTGCATCATTTTTATCGTATATATATGAATTAATACCCATGGACTGAAAATTCACAAAAACGTGGAAAACGGCAAAATATTGCCTAATTCGATGATATTTTATTTAAATCACATGAAGGAAAAGGGGATGATAAACGTCAAAATATTGCTAAATTCGGTGATTTTTCGTACGAAACAAAATGCAAGAAATCTTGCTTAAAATGCAATATTATGCGAAATTCTGTGATTTCAAGGCCAAATCACATATCGTGATACTACATGAAATAGCATCGGAATATTGGTAAAAATGAATATATTTACGTAATATCAAACTACACGAAAAACGTGAAAAAAGTCACTATTTAACCATATTTGAGGATTTTAACTTCAAATCATAAAGCGAGGTTTCGTATTATTTAGATCCAAGAAAAGACATATGACAATGTTGTTTCCAATACAAATGATAAAAATCAATGTGTTTTCATTAGAATTAACTAAAATGTTCCTGATTTTCCGTTTATATTACCGATGGAAGATGTACACAAAAATCGCTCTATTCCGGCTGAAACGTCGATATATGCAATAAAAACAGAACTACTCCCCCTTTCAATATCTTACTCAGTATTTTAACGAGAAAGAAATAGTTGATTGAAAATGAAGTATTTAAGGTTATTATCTAATCAATTATGTGTTTGCATCATTTTTATCGTATATATATGAAGTAATACCCATGGACTGAAAATTCACAAAAACGTGGAAAACGGCAAAATATTGCCTAATTCGATGATATTTTGTTTAAATCAAATAAAGGAAAAGGGGATGATAAACGTCAAAATATTGCTAAATTTGATGATTTTTCGTACGAAACAAAATGCAAGAAAACTTGCTTAAAATGCAATATTATGGGAAATTCTGAGATTTGATGGCCAAATCACATATCGTGATACTACATGAAATAGTATCGAATTATTGGTAAAAATGAATATATTTGCATAATATCAAACTACATGATTAACGTGAAAAAGTCACTATTTTACCATATTTGAGGATTTTACCTTCAAATCATAGGGCTAGGTTTCGTATTATTTAGGTCCAAGAAAAGACATATGACAATGCTGTTTCCAATACAAATGATAAAAACAATGTGTTTTCATTAGAATTAACTCAAATGTTCCTGATTTTCCGTTTATATTACCGATGGAAGATGTACACGTAAAACCGCTCTATTCCGGCTGAAACGTCGATATATGCAATAAAAACCGAACTTCTCCCCTTTTCAATATCTTACCCAGTATTTTAACGAGAAACAAATAGATGATTGAAAATGAAGTATTTAAGGTTATTATCTAATCAATTATGTGTTTGCATCATTTTTATCGTATATATATGAAGTAATACCCATGGACTGAAAATTCACAAAAACGTGGAAAACGGCAAAATATTGCCTAATTCGATGATATTTTGTTTAAATCAAATAAAGGAAAAGGGGATGATAAACGTCAAAATATTGCTAAATTTGATGATTTTTCGTACGAAACAAAATGCAAGAAAACTTGCTTAAAATGCAATATTATGCGAAATTCTGAGATTTGAAGGCCAAATCACATATCGTGATACTACATGAAATAGTATCGAAGTATTGGTAAAAATGAATATATTTGCAAAATATCAAACTACATGATTAACGTGAAAAAGTCACTATTTTACCATATTTGAGGATTTTACCTTCAAATCATAGGGCTAGGTTTCGTATTATTTAGATCCAAGAAAAGACATATGACAATGTTGTTTCCAATACAAATGATAAAAATCAATGTGTTTTCATTAGAATTAACTAAAATGTTCCTGATTTTCCGTTTATATTACCGATGGAAGATGTACACGTAAAACCGCTCTATTCCGGCTGAAACGTCGATATATGCAATAAAAACCGAACTTCTCCCCTTTTCAATATCTTACTCAGTATTTTAACGAGAAACAAATAGATGATTGAAAATGAAGTATTTAAGGTTATTATCTAATCAATTATGTGTTTGCATCATTTTTATTGTATATATATGAAGTAATACCCATGGACTGAAAATTTACAAAAACGTGGAAAACGGCAAAATATTGCTTAATTCCATGATATATTGTTTAAATCACATGAAGGAAAAGGGGATGATAAACGTCAAAATATTGCTAAATTCGATGATTTTTCGTACGAAACAAAATGCAAGAAAACTTGCTTAAAATGCGATGATAAACGTCAAAATATTGCTAAATACGATGATTTTTCGTACGAAAAAAATGCAAGAAAACTTGCTTACAATGCAAAATTATGCGAAATTCTGAGATTTGAAGGCCAAGTCACATATCGTGATACTACATTAAATAGTATCGAAATATAGGTAAAAATGAATATATTTGCGTAATATCAAACTACATGATTAACGTGAAAAAGTCACTATTTTACCATATTTGAGGATTTTACCTTCAAATCATAGAGCGAGGTTTCGTATTATTTAGTTCCAGGAAAAGACATATGACAATGTTGTTTCTAATACAAATGATAAAAAACATTGTGTTTTCATTAGAATTACCTATATTGTTCTTGATTTTCCGTATATATTAACGAGGGAAGATGTACAATTAAAACCGCTCTAATCCAGCTGAAACGTCGATATATGCAATAAAAACCGAACTTCTCCCCTTTTCAATATCTTACTCAGTATTTTAACGAGAAAAAAAATAGATGATTGAAAATGAAGTATTTAAGGTTATTATCTAATCAATTATGTGTTTGCATCATTTTTATCGTATATATATGAATTAATACCCATGGACTGAAAATTCACAAAAACGTGGAAAACGGCAAAATATTGCCTAATTCGATGATATTTTATTTAAATCACATGAAGGAAAAGGGGATGATAAACGTCAAAATATTGCTAAATTCGGTGATTTTTCGTACGAAACAAAATGCAAGAAATCTTGCTTAAAATGAAATATTATGCGAAATTCTGTGATTTCAAGGCCAAATCACATATCGTGATACTACATGAAATAGCATCGGAATATTGGTAAAAATGAATATATTTACGTAATATCTAACTACATGAAAAACGTGAGAAAAGTCACTATTTAACCATATTTGAGGATTTTAACTTCAAATCATAGAGCGAGGTTTCGTATTATTTAGATCCAAGAAAAGACATATGACAATGTTGTTTCCAATACAAATGATAAAAATCAATGTGTTTTCATTAGAATTAACTAAAATGTTCCTGATTTTCCGTTTATATTACCGATGGAAGATGTACACGTAAAACCGCTCTATTCCGGCTGAAACGTCGATATATGCAATAAAAACCGAAGTTCTCCCCTTTTCAATATCTTACTCAGTATTTTAACGAGAACCAAATAGATGATTGAAAATGAAGTATTTAAGGTTATTATCTAATCAATTATGTGTTTGCATCATTTTTATCGTATATATATGAAGTAATACCCATGGACTGAAAATTCACAAAAACGTGGAAAACGGCAAAATATTGCCTAAATCGATGATATTTTATATAAATCACATGAAGGAAAAGGGGATGATAAACGTCAAAATAATGCTAAATTCAATGATTTTTCCTACGAAACAAAATGCAAGAAAACTTGCTTAAAATGCAATATTAGGCGAAATTCTGTGATTTCAAGGCCTAATCACATATCGTGATACTACATGAAATAGTATCGGAATATTGGTAAAAATTAATATATTTACGTAATATCAAACTAAATTAAAAATGTGAAAAAAGTCACTATTTAACCATATTTGAGGATTTTAACTTCAAATCATAGAGCGAGTTTCGTATTATTTAGATACAAGAAAAGACATATGACAATGTTGTTTATAATACAAATGATAAAAATCAATGTGTTTTTATTAGAATTAACTAAAATGTTCCTGATTTTCCGTTTATATTACCGATGGAAGATGTAAACGTAAAACCGCTCTATTCCGGCTAAAACGTCGATATATGCAATAAAAACCGAACTTCTCCCCTTTTCAATATCTTACTCAGTATTTTAACGAGAAACAAATAGATGATTGAAAATGAAGTATTTAAGGTTATTATCTTATCAATTATGTGTTTGCATCATTTTTATCGTATATATATGAAGTAATACCCATGGACTGAAAATTCACAAAAACGTGGAAAAACAGCAAAATATTGCCTAATTCGATGATATTTTGTTTAAATCACATAAAGGAAAAGGGAATGATAAACGTCAAAATATTGCTAAATACGATGATTTTTCGTACGAAACAAAATGCAAGAAAACTTGCTTACAATGCAATATTATGCGAAATTCTGAGATATGAAGGCCAAATCACATATAGTGATACTACATGAAATAGTATCGGAATATTGGTAAAAATGAATATATTTACGCAATATCAAACTACCTGATTAACGTGAAAAAGTCACTATTTTACCATATTTGAGGATTTTACCTTCAAATCATAGAGCGAGGTTTCGTATTATTTAGATCCAAGAAAAGACATATGACAATGCTGTTTCCAATACAAGTGATAAAAAACAATGTGTTTTCATTAGAATTAACTAAAATGTTCCTGATTTTGCGTTTATATTACCGATGGAAGATGTACACGTAAAACAGCTCTATTCCGGCTGAAACGTCGATATATGCAATAAAAACCGAACTTCTCCCCTTTTCAATATCTTACTCAGTATTTTAACGAGAAACAAATAGATGATTGAAAATGAAGTATTTAAGGTTATTAGCTAATCAATTATGTGTTTGCATCATTTTTATCGTATATTTATGAATTAATACCCATGGACTGAAAATTCACAAAAACGTGGAAAACGGCAAAATATTGCCTAATTCGATGATATTTTATTTAAATCACATGAAGGAAAAGGGGATGATAAACGTCAAAATATTGCTAAATTCGGTGATTTTTCGTACGAAACAAAATGCAAGAAATCTTGCTTAAAATGCAATATTATGCGAAATTCTGTGATTTCAAGGCCAAATCACATATCGTGATACTACATGAAATAGCATCGGAATATTGGTAAAAATGAATATATTTACGTAATATCAAACTACACGAAAAACGTGAAAAAAGTCACTATTTAACCATATTTGAGGATTTTAACTTCAAATCATAAAGCGAGGTTTCGTATTATTTAGATCCAAGAAAAGACATATGACAATGTTGTTTCCAATACAAATGATAAAAATCAATGTGTTTTCATTAGAATTAACTAAAATGTTCCTGATTTTCCGTTTATATTACCGATGGAAGATGTACACAAAAATCGCTCTATTCCGGCTGAAACGTCGATATATGCAATAAAAACCGAAGTTCTCCCCTTTTCAATATCTTACTCAGTATTTTAACGAGAACCAAATAGATGATTGAAAATGAAGTATTTAAGGTTATTATCTAATCAATTATGTGTTTGCATCATTTTTATCGTATATATATGAAGTAATACCCATGGACTGAAAATTCACAAAAACGTGGAAAACGGCAAAATATTGCCTAAATCGATGATATTTTATTTAAATCACATGAAGGAAAAGGGGATGATAAACGTCAAAATAATGCTAAATTCAATGATTTTTCCTACGAAACAAAATGCAAGAAAACTTGCTTAAAATGCAATATTAGGCGAAATTCTGTGATTTCAAGGCCTAATCACATATCGTGATACTACATGAAATAGTATCGGAATATTGGTAAAAATTAATATATTTACGTAATATCAAACTAAATTAAAAATGTGAAAAAAGTCACTATTTAACCATATTTGAGGATTTTAACTTCAAATCATAGAGCGAGTTTCGTATTATTTAGATACAAGAAAAGACATATGACAATGTTGTTTATAATACAAATGATAAAAATCAATGTGTTTTTATTAGAATTAACTAAAATGTTCCTGATTTTCCGTTTATATTACCGATGGAAGATGTAAACGTAAAACCGCTCTATTCCGGCTAAAACGTCGATATATGCAATAAAAACCGAACTTCTCCCCTTTTCAATATCTTACTCAGTATTTTAACGAGAAACAAATAGATGATTGAAAATGAAGTATTTAAGGTTATTATCTTATCAATTATGTGTTTGCATCATTTTTATCGTATATATATGAAGTAATACCCATGGACTGAAAATTCACAAAAACGTGGAAAAACAGCAAAATATTGCCTAATTCGATGATATTTTGTTTAAATCACATAAAGGAAAAGGGAATGATAAACGTCAAAATATTGCTAAATACGATGATTTTTCGTACGAAACAAAATGCAAGAAAACTTGCTTACAATGCAATATTATGCGAAATTCTGAGATATGAAGGCCAAATCACATATAGTGATACTACATGAAATAGTATCGGAATATTGGTAAAAATGAATATATTTACGTAATATCAAACTACCTGATTAACGTGAAAAAGTCACTATTTTACCATATTTGAGGATTTTACCTTCAAATCATAGAGCGAGGTTTCGTATTATTTAGATCCAAGAAAAGACATATGACAATGCTGTTTCCAATACAAGTGATAAAAAACAATGTGTTTTCATTAGAATTAACTAAAATGTTCCTGATTTTGCGTTTATATTACCGATGGAAGATGTACACGTAAAACAGCTCTATTCCGGCTGAAACGTCGATATATGCAATAAAAACCGAACTTCTCCCCTTTTCAATATCTTACTCAGTATTTTAACGAGAAACAAATAGATGATTGAAAATGAAGTATTTAAGGTTATTAGCTAATCAATTATGTGTTTGCATCATTTTTATCGTATATTTATGAATTAATACCCATGGACTGAAAATTCACAAAAACGTGGAAAACGGCAAAATATTGCCTAATTCGATGATATTTTATTTAAATCACATGAAGGAAAAGGGGATGATAAACGTCAAAATATTGCTAAATTCGGTGATTTTTCGTACGAAACAAAATGCAAGAAATCTTGCTTAAAATGCAATATTATGCGAAATTCTGTGATTTCAAGGCCAAATCACATATCGTGATACTACATGAAATAGCATCGGAATATTGGTAAAAATGAATATATTTACGTAATATCAAACTACACGAAAAACGTGAAAAAAGTCACTATTTAACCATATTTGAGGATTTTAACTTCAAATCATAAAGCGAGGTTTCGTATTATTTAGATCCAAGAAAAGACATATGACAATGTTGTTTCCAATACAAATGATAAAAATCAATGTGTTTTCATTAGAATTAACTAAAATGTTCCTGATTTTCCGTTTATATTACCGATGGAAGATGTACACAAAAATCGCTCTATTCCGGCTGAAACGTCGATATATGCAATAAAAACAGAACTACTCCCCCTTTCAATATCTTACTCAGTATTTTAACGAGAAAGAAATAGTTGATTGAAAATGAAGTATTTAAGGTTATTATCTAATCAATTATGTGTTTGCATCATTTTTATCGTATATATATGAAGTAATACCCATGGACTGAAAATTCACAAAAACGTGGAAAACGGCAAAATATTGCCTAATTCGATGATATTTTGTTTAAATCAAATAAAGGAAAAGGGGATGATAAACGTCAAAATATTGCTAAATTTGATGATTTTTCGTACGAAACAAAATGCAAGAAAACTTGCTTAAAATGCAATATTATGGGAAATTCTGAGATTTGATGGCCAAATCACATATCGTGATACTACATGAAATAGTATCGAATTATTGGTAAAAATGAATATATTTGCATAATATCAAACTACATGATTAACGTGAAAAAGTCACTATTTTACCATATTTGAGGATTTTACCTTCAAATCATAGGGCTAGGTTTCGTATTATTTAGGTCCAAGAAAAGACATATGACAATGCTGTTTCCAATACAAATGATAAAAACAATGTGTTTTCATTAGAATTAACTCAAATGTTCCTGATTTTCCGTTTATATTACCGATGGAAGATGTACACGTAAAACCGCTCTATTCCGGCTGAAACGTCGATATATGCAATAAAAACCGAACTTCTCCCCTTTTCAATATCTTACCCAGTATTTTAACGAGAAACAAATAGATGATTGAAAATGAAGTATTTAAGGTTATTATCTAATCAATTATGTGTTTGCATCATTTTTATCGTATATATATGAAGTAATACCCATGGACTGAAAATTCACAAAAACGTGGAAAACGGCAAAATATTGCCTAATTCGATGATATTTTGTTTAAATCAAATAAAGGAAAAGGGGATGATAAACGTCAAAATATTGCTAAATTTGATGATTTTTCGTACGAAACAAAATGCAAGAAAACTTGCTTAAAATGCAATATTATGCGAAATTCTGAGATTTGAAGGCCAAATCACATATCGTGATACTACATGAAATAGTATCGAAGTATTGGTAAAAATGAATATATTTGCAAAATATCAAACTACATGATTAACGTGAAAAAGTCACTATTTTACCATATTTGAGGATTTTACCTTCAAATCATAGGGCTAGGTTTCGTATTATTTAGATCCAAGAAAAGACATATGACAATGTTGTTTCCAATACAAATGATAAAAATCAATGTGTTTTCATTAGAATTAACTAAAATGTTCCTGATTTTCCGTTTATATTACCGATGGAAGATGTACACGTAAAACCGCTCTATTCCGGCTGAAACGTCGATATATGCAATAAAAACCGAACTTCTCCCCTTTTCAATATCTTACTCAGTATTTTAACGAGAAACAAATAGATGATTGAAAATGAAGTATTTAAGGTTATTATCTAATCAATTATGTGTTTGCATCATTTTTATTGTATATATATGAAGTAATACCCATGGACTGAAAATTTACAAAAACGTGGAAAACGGCAAAATATTGCTTAATTCCATGATATATTGTTTAAATCACATGAAGGAAAAGGGGATGATAAACGTCAAAATATTGCTAAATTCGATGATTTTTCGTACGAAACAAAATGCAAGAAAACTTGCTTAAAATGCGATGATAAACGTCAAAATATTGCTAAATACGATGATTTTTCGTACGAAAAAAATGCAAGAAAACTTGCTTACAATGCAAAATTATGCGAAATTCTGAGATTTGAAGGCCAAGTCACATATCGTGATACTACATTAAATAGTATCGAAATATAGGTAAAAATGAATATATTTGCGTAATATCAAACTACATGATTAACGTGAAAAAGTCACTATTTTACCATATTTGAGGATTTTACCTTCAAATCATAGAGCGAGGTTTCGTATTATTTAGTTCCAGGAAAAGACATATGACAATGTTGTTTCTAATACAAATGATAAAAAACATTGTGTTTTCATTAGAATTACCTATATTGTTCTTGATTTTCCGTATATATTAACGAGGGAAGATGTACAATTAAAACCGCTCTAATCCAGCTGAAACGTCGATATATGCAATAAAAACCGAACTTCTCCCCTTTTCAATATCTTACTCAGTATTTTAACGAGAAAAAAAATAGATGATTGAAAATGAAGTATTTAAGGTTATTATCTAATCAATTATGTGTTTGCATCATTTTTATCGTATATATATGAATTAATACCCATGGACTGAAAATTCACAAAAACGTGGAAAACGGCAAAATATTGCCTAATTCGATGATATTTTATTTAAATCACATGAAGGAAAAGGGGATGATAAACGTCAAAATATTGCTAAATTCGGTGATTTTTCGTACGAAACAAAATGCAAGAAATCTTGCTTAAAATGAAATATTATGCGAAATTCTGTGATTTCAAGGCCAAATCACATATCGTGATACTACATGAAATAGCATCGGAATATTGGTAAAAATGAATATATTTACGTAATATCTAACTACATGAAAAACGTGAGAAAAGTCACTATTTAACCATATTTGAGGATTTTAACTTCAAATCATAGAGCGAGGTTTCGTATTATTTAGATCCAAGAAAAGACATATGACAATGTTGTTTCCAATACAAATGATAAAAATCAATGTGTTTTCATTAGAATTAACTAAAATGTTCCTGATTTTCCGTTTATATTACCGATGGAAGATGTACACGTAAAACCGCTCTATTCCGGCTGAAACGTCGATATATGCAATAAAAACCGAAGTTCTCCCCTTTTCAATATCTTACTCAGTATTTTAACGAGAACCAAATAGATGATTGAAAATGAAGTATTTAAGGTTATTATCTAATCAATTATGTGTTTGCATCATTTTTATCGTATATATATGAAGTAATACCCATGGACTGAAAATTCACAAAAACGTGGAAAACGGCAAAATATTGCCTAAATCGATGATATTTTATTTAAATCACATGAAGGAAAAGGGGATGATAAACGTCAAAATAATGCTAAATTCAATGATTTTTCCTACGAAACAAAATGCAAGAAAACTTGCTTAAAATGCAATATTAGGCGAAATTCTGTGATTTCAAGGCCTAATCACATATCGTGATACTACATGAAATAGTATCGGAATATTGGTAAAAATTAATATATTTACGTAATATCAAACTAAATTAAAAATGTGAAAAAAGTCACTATTTAACCATATTTGAGGATTTTAACTTCAAATCATAGAGCGAGTTTCGTATTATTTAGATACAAGAAAAGACATATGACAATGTTGTTTATAATACAAATGATAAAAATCAATGTGTTTTTATTAGAATTAACTAAAATGTTCCTGATTTTCCGTTTATATTACCGATGGAAGATGTAAACGTAAAACCGCTCTATTCCGGCTAAAACGTCGATATATGCAATAAAAACCGAACTTCTCCCCTTTTCAATATCTTACTCAGTATTTTAACGAGAAACAAATAGATGATTGAAAAAGAAGTATTTAAGGTTATTATCTTATCAATTATGTGTTTGCATCATTTTTATCGTATATATATGAAGTAATACCCATGGACTGAAAATTCACAAAAACGTGGAAAAACAGCAAAATATTGCCTAATTCGATGATATTTTGTTTAAATCACATAAAGGAAAAGGGGATGATAAACGTCAAAATATTGCTAAATACGATGATTTTTCGTACGAAACAAAATGCAAGAAAACTTGCTTACAATGCAATATTATGCGAAATTCTGAGATATGAAGGCCAAATCACATATAGTGATACTACATGAAATAGTATCGGAATATTGGTAAAAATGAATATATTTACGTAATATCAAACTACCTGATTAACGTGAAAAAGTCACTATTTTACCATATTTGAGGATTTTACCTTCAAATCATAGAGCGAGGTTTCGTATTATTTAGATCCAAGAAAAGACATATGACAATGCTGTTTCCAATACAAGTGATAAAAAACTATGTGTTTTCATTAGAATTAACTAAAATGTTCCTGATTTTGCGTTTATATTACCGATGGAAGATGTACACGTAAAACAGCTCTATTCCGGCTGAAACGTCGATATATGCAATAAAAACCGAACTTCTCCCCTTTTCAATATCTTACTCAGTATTTTAACGAGAAACAAATAGATGATTGAAAATGAAGTATTTAAGGTTATTAGCTAATCAATTATGTGTTTGCATCATTTTTATCGTATATTTATGAATTAATACCCATGGACTGAAAATTCACAAAAACGTGGAAAACGGCAAAATATTGCCTAATTCGATGATATTTTATTTAAATCACATGAAGGAAAAGGGGATGATAAACGTCAAAATATTGCTAAATTCGATGAATTTTCGTGCGAAACAAAATGCAAGAAAACTTGCTTAAAATGCAATATTAATCGAAATTCTGTGATTTCAAGGCCAAATCACATATAGTGATACTACATGAAATAGTATCGGAATATTGGTAAAAATGAATATATTTACGTAATATCAAACTACATGAAAAACGTGAAAAAGTCACTATTTAACCATATTTGAGGATTTTAACTTCAAATCATAGAGCGAGTTTTCGTATTATTTAGATCCAAAAAAAGACATATGACAATGTTGTTTCCAATACAAATG
The DNA here is from genome assembly GCF_040958095.1 of Procambarus clarkii. Taxonomy (NCBI): domain Eukaryota; kingdom Metazoa; phylum Arthropoda; class Malacostraca; order Decapoda; family Cambaridae; genus Procambarus; species Procambarus clarkii. Next base: position 42,542,164 of record NC_091184.1, read on the forward strand.
ATAAAAATCAATGTGTTTTCATTAGAATTAACTAAAATGTTTCTGATTTTCCGTTTATATTACCGATGGAAGATGTACACGTAAAACCGCTCTATTCCGGCTGAAACGTCGATATATGCAATAAAACCGAACTTCTCCCCTTTTCAATATCTTACTCAGTATTTTGACGAGAAACAAATAGATGATTGAAAATGAAGTATTTAAGGTTATTATCTAATCAATTATGTGTTTGCATCATTTTTATCGTATATATATGAATTAATACCCATGGACTGAAAATTCACAAAAACGTGGAAAAAACGGCAAAATATTGCCTAATTCGATGATATTTTATTTAAATCACATGAAGGAAAAGGGGATGATAAACGTCAAAATATTGCTAAATTCGATGATTTTTCGTACGAAACAAAATGCAAGAAAACTTGCTTAAAATGCAATATTATGCGAAATTCTGTGATTACAAGGCCAAATCACATATCGTGATACTACATGAAATAGTATCGGAATATTGGTAAAAATGAATATATTTACGTAATATCAAACTACATGAAAAACGTGAAAAAGTCACTATTTAACCATATTTGAGGATTTTAACTTCAAATCATAGAGCGAGGTTTCGTATTATTTAGATCCAAGAAAAGACATATGACAATGTTGTTTCCAATACAAATGATAATAATCAATGTGTTTTTAATAGAATTAACTAAAATGTTCCTGATTTTCCGTTTATATTACCGATGGAAAATGTACACGTAAAACCGCTCTATTCCGGCTGAAACGTCGATATATGCAATAAAAACCGAACTTCTTTCCTTTTCAATATCTTACTCAGTATTTTAACGAGAAACAAATAGATGATTGAAAATGAAGTATTTAAGGTTATTATCTAATCAATTATGTGTTTGCATCATTTTTATCGTATATATATGAATTATATAGATTATAGATTTTCTGTTTATACTACCGATGGAAGATGTACACGTAAAACCGCTCTATTCTGGCTGAAACGTCGATATATGCAATAAAAACCGAACTTCTCCCCTTTTCAATATCTTACTCAGTATTTTAACGAGAAACAAATAGATGATTGAAAATTAAGTATTTAAGGTTATTATCTAATCAATTATGTGTTTGCATCATTTTTATCGTATATATATGATGTAATACCCATGGACTGAAAATTCACAAAAACGTAGAAAAAGGCAAAATATTGCCTAATTCGATGATATTTTGTTTAAATCACATGAAGGAAAAGGGGATGATAAACGTCAAAATATTGCTAAATTCGATGATTTTTCGTACGAAACAAAATGCAAGAAAACTTGCTTAAAATGCAATATTATGCGAAATTCTGAGATTTGAAGGCCAAATCACATATCGTGATACAACATGAAATAGTATCGAAATATTGGTAAAAATGAATATATTTCCGTAATATCAAACTACATGAAACGCGTGAAAAAGTGACTATTTAACCATATTTGAGGATTTTAACTTCAAATCATAGAGCGAGGTTTCGTATAATTTAGATCCAAGAAAAGACATATGACAATGTTGTTTCCAATACAAATGATAAAAATCAATGTGTTTTTATTAGAATTAACTAAAATGTTCCTGATTTTCCGTTTATATTACCGATGGAAGATGTACACGTAAAACCGCTCTATTCCGGCTGAAACGTCGATATATGCATAAAAAACCGAACTTCTTTCCTTTTCAATATCTTACTCAGTATTTTACGAGAAACAAATAGATGATTGAAAATGAAGTATTTAAGGTTATTATCTAATCAATTATGTGTTTGCATCATTTTTATCGTATATCTATGAAGTAATACCCATGGACTTAAAATTCACAAAAACTTGGAAAACGACAAAATATTGCCTAATTCGATGATATTTTGTTTAAATCAAATAAAGGAAAAGGGGATGATAAACGTCAAAATATTGCTAAATTTGATGATTTTTCGTACGAAACAAAATGCAAGAAAACTTGCTTAAAATGCAATATTATGCGAGATTCTGAGATTTGAAGGCCAAATCACATAACGTGATACTACATGAAATAGAATCGAAATATTGGTAAAAAATGAATATATTTGCATAATATCAAACTACCTGATTAACGTGAAAAAGTCACTATTTTACCATATTTGAGGATTTTACCTTCAAATCATAGAGCGAGGTTTCGTATTATTTAGATCCAAGAAAAGATATATGACAATGCTGTTTCCAATACAAATGATAAAAAACAATGTGTTTTCATTAGAATTAACTAAAATGTTCCTGATTTTCCGTTTATATTACCGATGGATGATGTACACGAAAATCGCTCTATTCCGGCTGAAACGTCGATATATGCAATAAAAACCGAACTTCTCCCCTTTTCAATATCTTACTCAGTATTTTAACGAGAAACAAATAGATGATTGAAAATGAAGTATTTAAGGTTATTAGCTAATCAATTATGTGTTTGCATCATTTTTATCGTATATTTATGAATTAATACCCATGGACTGAAAATTCACAAAAACGTGGAAAACGGCAAAATATTGCCTAATTCGATGATATTTTATTTAAATCACATGAAGGAAAAGGGGATGATAAACGTCAAAATATTGCTAAATTCGATGAATTTTCGTGCGAAACAAAATGCAAGAAAACTTGCTTAAAATGCAATATTAATCGAAATTCTGTGATTTCAAGGCCAAATCACATATAGTGATACTACATGAAATAGTATCGGAATATTGGTAAAAATGAATATATTTACGTAATATCAAACTACATGAAAAACGTGAAAAAGTCACTATTTAACCATATTTGAGGATTTTAACTTCAAATCATAGAGAGAGTTTTCGTATTATTTAGATCCAAAAAAAGCCATATGACAATGTTGTTTCCAATACAAATGATAAAAATCAATGTGTTTTCATTAGAATTAACTAAAATGTTTCTGATTTTCCGTTTATATTACCGATGGAAGATGTACACGTAAAACCGCTCTATTCCGGCTGAAACGTCGATATATGCAATAAAACCGAACTTCTCCCCTTTTCAATATCTTACTCAGTATTTTGACGAGAAACAAATAGATGATTGAAAATGAAGTATTTAAGGTTATTATCTAATCAATTATGTGTTTGCATCATTTTTATCGTATATATATGAATTAATACCCATGGACTGAAAATTCACAAAAACGTGGAAAAAACGGCAAAATATTGCCTAATTCGATGATATTTTATTTAAATCACATGAAGGAAAAGGGGATGATAAACGTCAAAATATTGCTAAATTCGATGATTTTTCGTACGAAACAAAATGCAAGAAAACTTGCTTAAAATGCAATATTATGCGAAATTCTGTGATTACAAGGCCAAATCACATATCGTGATACTACATGAAATAGTATCGGAATATTGGTAAAAATGAATATATTTACGTAATATCAAACTACATGAAAAACGTGAAAAAGTCACTATTTAACCATATTTGAGGATTTTAACTTCAAATCATAGAGCGAGGTTTCGTATTATTTAGATCCAAGAAAAGACATATGACAATGTTGTTTCCAATACAAATGATAATAATCAATGTGTTTTTAATAGAATTAACTAAAATGTTCCTGATTTTCCGTTTATATTACCGATGGAAAATGTACACGTAAAACCGCTCTATTCCGGCTGAAACGTCGATATATGCAATAAAAACCGAACTTCTTTCCTTTTCAATATCTTACTCAGTATTTTAACGAGAAACAAATAGATGATTGAAAATGAAGTATTTAAGGTTATTATCTAATCAATTATGTGTTTGCATCATTTTTATCGTATATATATGAATTATATAGATTATAGATTTTCTGTTTATACTACCGATGGAAGATGTACACGTAAAACCGCTCTATTCTGGCTGAAACGTCGATATATGCAATAAAAACCGAACTTCTCCCCTTTTCAATATCTTACTCAGTATTTTAACGAGAAACAAATAGATGATTGAAAATTAAGTATTTAAGGTTATTATCTAATCAATTATGTGTTTGCATCATTTTTATCGTATATATATGAAGTAATACCCATGGACTGAAAATTCACAAAAACGTAGAAAAAGGCAAAATATTGCCTAATTCGATGATATTTTGTTTAAATCACATGAAGGAAAAGGGGATGATAAACGTCAAAATATTGCTAAATTCGATGATTTTTCGTACGAAACAAAATGCAAGAAAACTTGCTTAAAATGCAATATTATGCGAAATTCTGAGATTTGAAGGCCAAATCACATATCGTGATACAACATGAAATAGTATCGAAATATTGGTAAAAATGAATATATTTCCGTAATATCAAACTACATGAAACGCGTGAAAAAGTGACTATTTAACCATATTTGAGGATTTTAACTTCAAATCATAGAGCGAGGTTTCGTATAATTTAGATCCAAGAAAAGACATATGACAATGTTGTTTCCAATACAAATGATAAAAATCAATGTGTTTTTATTAGAATTAACTAAAATGTTCCTGATTTTCCGTTTATATTACCGATGGAAGATGTACACGTAAAACCGCTCTATTCCGGCTGAAACGTCGATATATGCATAAAAAACCGAACTTCTTTCCTTTTCAATATCTTACTCAGTATTTTACGAGAAACAAATAGATGATTGAAAATGAAGTATTTAAGGTTATTATCTAATCAATTATGTGTTTGCATCATTTTTATCGTATATCTATGAAGTAATACCCATGGACTTAAAATTCACAAAAACTTGGAAAACGACAAAATATTGCCTAATTCGATGATATTTTGTTTAAATCAAATAAAGGAAAAGGGGATGATAAACGTCAAAATATTGCTAAATTTGATGATTTTTCGTACGAAACAAAATGCAAGAAAACTTGCTTAAAATGCAATATTATGCGAGATTCTGAGATTTGAAGGCCAAATCACATAACGTGATACTACATGAAATAGAATCGAAATATTGGTAAAAAATGAATATATTTGCATAATATCAAACTACCTGATTAACGTGAAAAAGTCACTATTTTACCATATTTGAGGATTTTACCTTCAAATCATAGAGCGAGGTTTCGTATTATTTAGATCCAAGAAAAGATATATGACAATGCTGTTTCCAATACAAATGATAAAAAACAATGTGTTTTCATTAGAATTAACTAAAATGTTCCTGATTTTCCGTTTATATTACCGATGGATGATGTACACGAAAATCGCTCTATTCCGGCTGAAACGTCGATATATGCAATAAAAACAGAACTTCTCCCCTTTTCAATATCTTACTCAGTATTTTAACGAGAAACAAATAGATGATTGAAAATGAAGTATTTAAGGTTATTATCTAATCAATTATGTGTTTGCATCATTTTTATCGTATATATATGAAGTAATACCCATGGACTGAAAATTCACAAAAACTTGGAAAACGACAAAATATGGCCTAATTCGATGATATTTTGTTTAAATTAAATAAAGGAAAAGGGGATGATAAACGTCAAAATATTGCTAATTTTGATGATTTTTCGTACGAAACAAAATGCAAGAAAACTTGCTTAAAATGCAATATTATGCGAGATTCTGTGATTTGAAGGCCAAATCACATAACGTGATACTACATGAAATAGTATCGAAATATTGGTAAAAATGAATATATTTGCATAATATCAAACTACCTGATTAACTTGAAAAAGTCACTATTTTACCATATTTGAGGATTTTACCTTCAAATCATAGAGCGAGGTTTCGTATTATTTAGATCCAAGAAAAGACATATGACAATGTTGTTTCCAATACAAATGATAAAAATCAATGTGTTTTCATTAGAATTAACTAAAACGTTCCTGATTTTCAGTTTATATTACCGATGGATGATGTACACGTAAAACCGCTCTATTCCGGCAGAAACGTCGATGTATGCAATAAAAACAGAACTTCTCCCCTTTTCAATATCTTACTCAGTATTTTAACGAGAAACAAATAGATGATTGAAAATGAAGTATTTAAGGTTATTATCTAATCAATTATGTGTTTGCATCATTTTTATCGTATATATATGAAGTAATACCCATGGACTGAAAATTCACAAAAACTTGGAAAACGGCAAAAATGGCCTAATTCGATGATATTTTGTTTAAATTAAATAAAGGAAAAGGGGATGATAAACATCAAAATATTGCTAAATTTGATGATTTTTCGTACGAAACAAAATGCAAGAAAACTTGCTTAAAATGCAATATTATGCGAGATTCTGTGATTTGAAGGCCAAATCACATAACGTGATACTACATGAAATAGTATCGAAATATTGGTAAAAATGAATATATTTGCATAATATCAAACTACATGATTAACGTGAAAAAGTCACTATTTTACCATATTTGAGGATTTTACCTTCAAATCATAGAGCGAGGTTTCGTATTATTTAGATCCAAGAAAAGACATATGACAATGCTGTTTCCAATACAAATGATAAAAAACAATGTGTTTTCATTTGAATTAACTAAAATGTTCCTGATTTTCCGTTTATATTACCGATGGATGATGTACACGAAAATCGCTCTATTCCGGCTGAAACGTCGATATATGTAATAAAAACCGAACTTTTCCCCTTTTCAATATCTTACTCAGTATTTTAACGAGAAACAAATAGATGATTGAAAATGAAGTATTTAAGGTTATTATCTAATCAATTATGTGTTTGCATCATTTTTATCGTATATATATGAATTAATACCCATGGACTGAAAATTCACAATAACGTGGAAAACGGCAAAATATTGCCTAATTCGATGATATTTTATTTAAATCAAATAAAGGAAAAGGGGATGATAAACGTCAAAATATTGCTAAATTTGATGATTTTTCGTACGAAACAAAATGCAAGAAAACTTGCTTAAAATGCAATATTATGCGAAATTCTGAGATTTGAAGGCCAAATCACATATCGTGATACTACATGAAATAGTATCGAAATATTGGTAAAAATGAATATATTTGCATAATATCAAACTACATGATTAACGTGAAAAAGTCACAATTTTACCATATTTGAGGATTTTACCTTCAAATCATAGAGCGAGGTTTCATATTATTTAGATCCAAGAAAAGACATATGAGAATGTTGTTTCCAATACAAATGATAATAATCAATGTGTTTTTATTAGAATTAACTAAAATGTTCCTGATTTTCCGTTTATATTACCGATGGAAGATGTACACGTAAAACCGCTCTATTCCGGCTGAAACGTCGATATATGCAATAAAAACCGAACTTCTCCCTTTTCAATATCTTACTCAGTATTTTAACGAGAAACAAATAGATGATTGAAAATGAAGTATTTAAGGTTATTATCTAATCAATTATGTGTTTGCATCATTTTTATCGTATATATATGAAGTAATACCCATGGACTGAAAATTCACAAAAACTTGGAAAACGGAAAAATATTGAATAATTCGATGATATTTTGTTTAAATCAAATAAAGGAAAAGGGGATGATAAACGTCAAAATATTGCTAAATTTCATGATTTTTCGTACGAAACAAAATGTAAGAAAACTTGCTTAAAATGCAATATTATACGAAATTCTGAGATCTGAAGGCCAAATCACATATCGTGATACTACATGAAATAGTATCTAAATATTGGTAAAAATGAATATATTTGCATAATATCAAACTACATGATTAACGTGAAAAAGTCACTATTTTACCCTATTTGAGGATTTTACCTTCAAATCATAGAGCGAGGTTTCGTATTATTTAGATCCAAGAAAAGACATATGACAATGCTGTTTCCAATACAAATGATAAAAAACAATGTGTTTTCATTAGAATTAACTAAAATGTTACTGATTTTCCGTTTATATTACCGATGGATGATGTACACGAAAATCGCTCTATTCCGGCTGAAACGTCGATATATGCAATAAAAACAGAACTTCTCCCCTTTTCAATATCTTACTCAGTATTTAACGAGAAACAAATAGATGATTGAAAATGAAGTATTTAAGGTTATTATCTAATCAATTATGTGTTTGCATCATTTTTATCGTATATATATGAATTAATACCCATGGACTGAAAATTCACAAAAACCTGGAAAAAACGGCAAAATATTGCCAAATCGATGATATTTTATTTAAATCACATGAAGGAAAAGGGGATGATAAACGTCAAATTATTACTAAATTCGATGATTTTTCGTACAAAACAAAATGCAAGAAAACTTTCTTAAAATGCAATATTATGCGAAATTCTGTGATTTCAAGGCCAAATCACATATCGTGATACTACATGAAATAGTATCGGAATATTGGTAAAAATTAAAATATATACGTAATATCAAACATGAAAAACGTGAAAAAAGTCACTATTTAAACATATTTGAGGATTTTAACTTCAAATCATAGAGCGAGGTTTCGTATTATTTAGATCCAAGAAAAGACATATGACAATGTTGTTTCCAATACAAATGATAAAAATCAATGTGTTTTTATTAGAATTAACTAAAATGTTCCTGATTTTCCGTTTATATTACCGATGGAAAATGTACACGTAAAACCGCTCTATTCCGGCTGAAACGTCGATATTTGCAATAAAAACCGAACTTCTCCCCTTTTCAATACCTTACTCAGTATTTTAACGAGAAACAAATAGATGATTGAAAATGAAGTATTTAAGGTTATTATCTAATCAATTATGTGTTTGCATCATTTTTATCGTATATATATGAATTATATAGATTATAGATTTTCTGTTTATACTACCGATGGAAGATGTACACGTAAAACCGCTCTATTCCGGCTGAAACGTCGATATATGCAATAAAAACCGAACTTCTCCCCTTTTCAATATCTTACTCAGTATTTTAACGAGAAACAAATAGATGATTGAAAATTAAGTATTTAAGGTTATTATCTAATCAATTATGTGTTTGCATCATTTTTATCGTATATATATGAAGTAATACCCATGGACTGAAAATTCACAAAAACGTAGAAAAAGGCAAAATATTGCCTAATTCGATGATATTTTGTTTAAATCACATGAAGGAAAAGGGGATGATAAAAGTCAAAATATTGCTAAATTCGATGATTTTTCGTACGAAACAAAATGCATGAAAACTTGCTTAAAATGCAATATTATGCGAAAATCTGAGATTTGAAAGCCAAATCACATATCGTGATACTACATGAAATAGTATCGAAATATTGGTAAAAATGAATATATTTCCGTAATATCAAACTACATGAAACGCGTGAAAAAAGTCACTTTTTAACCATATTTGAGGTTTTTTAACTTCAAATCATAGAGCGAGGTTTCGTATTATTTAAATCCAAGAAAAGACATATGACAATGTTGTTTCCAATACAAATGATAAAAATCAATGTGTTTTCATTAGAATTAACTAAAATGTTCCTGATTTTGCGTTTATATTACCGTTGGATGATGTACACGAAAATCGCTCTATTCCGGCTGAAACATCGATATATGCAATAAAAACAGAACTTCTCCCCCTTTCAATATCTTACTCAGTATTTTAACGAGAAAGAAATAGTTGATTGAAAATGAAGTATTTAAGGTTATTATCTAATCAATTATGTGTTTGCATCATTTTTATCGTATATATATGAATTAAAACCCATGGACTGAAAATTCACAAAAACGTGGAAAACGGCAAAATATTGCCTAATTCGATGATATTTTGTTTAAATCACATGAAGGAAAAGGAGATGATAAACGTCAAAATATTGCTAAATTCGATGATTTTTCGTATAAACAAAATGCAAGAAAACTTGCTTAAAATGCAATATTATGCGAAATTCTGAAATTTCAAGGCCAAATCACATATCGTGATACATGAAATAGTATCGAAATATTGGTAAAAATGAATATATTTACGTAATATCAAACTACATGAAAAACGTGAAAAAAGTCACTATTTAACCATATTTGAGGATTTTAACTTCAAATCATAGAGCGAGGTTTCGTATTATTTAGATCCAAGAAAAGACATATGACAATGTTGTTTCCAATACAAATGATAAAAATCAATGAGTTTTCATTAGAATTAACTAAAATGTTCCTGATTTTCCGTTTATATTACCGATGGAAAATGTACACGAAAATCGCTCTATTCCGGCTGAAACGTCGATATATGCAATAAAAACCGAACTTCTCCCCTTTTCAATATCTTACTCAGTATTTTAACGAGAAACAAATAGATGATTGAAAATTAAGTATTCAAGGTTATTATCTAATCAATTATGTGTTTGCATCATTTTTATCGTATATATATGAATTAAAACCCATGGACTGAAAATTCACAAAAACGTAGAAAAAGGCAAAATATTGCCTAATTCGATGATATTTTGTTTAAATCACATGAAGGAAAAGGGGATGATAAACGTCAAAATATTGCTAAATTCGATGATTTTTCGTACGAAACAAAATGCAAGAAAACTTGCTTAAAATGCAATATTATGCGAAATTCTGAGATTTGAAGGCCAAATCACATATCGTGATACTACATGAAATAGTATCGAAATATTGGTAAAAATGAATATATTTACGTAATATCAAACTACATGAAAAACGTGAAAAATTACTATTTTACCATATTTGAGGATTTTACCTTCAAATCATAGAGCGAGGTTTCGTATTATTTAGATCCAAGAAAATACATATGACAATGTTGTTTCCAATACAAATGATAAAAATCAATGTGTTTTCATTAGAATTAACTAAAATGTTCCTGATTTTCCGTTTATATTACCGTTGGAAGATGTACACGAAAACCGCTCTATTCCGGCTGAAAAGTCGATATATGCAATAAAATCAGAACTTCTCCCCCTTTCAATATCTTACTCAGTATTTTAACGAGAAAGAAATAGTTGATTGAAAATGAAGTATTTAAGGTTATTATCTAATCAATTATGTGTTTGCATCATTTTTATCGTATATATATGAATTAAAACCCATGGACTGAAAATTCACAAAAACGTGGAAAACGGCAAAATATTGCCTAATTCGATGATATTTTGTTTAAATCACATGAAGGAAAAGGAGATGATAAACGTCAAAATATTGCTATATTCGATGGTTTTTCGTATAAACAAAATGCAAGAAAACTTGCTTAAAATGCAATATTATGCGAAATTCTGAAATTTCAAGGCCAAATCACATATCGTGATACATGAAATAGTATCGAAATATTGGTAAAAATGAATATATTTACGTAATATCAAACTACATGAAAAACGTGAAAAAGTCACTATTTAACCATATTTGAGGATTTTAACTTCAAATCATAGAGCGAGGTTTCGTATTATTTAGATCCAAGAAAAGACATATGACAATGTTGTTTCCAATACAAATGATAAAAATCAATGAGTTTTCATTAGAATTAACTAAAATGTTCCTGATTTTCCGTTTATATTAACGATGGAAAATGTACACGAAAATCGCTCTATTCCGGCTGAAACGTCGATATATGCAATAAAAACAGAACTTCTCCCCTTTTCAATATCTTACTCAGTATTTTAACGAGAAACAAACAGATGATTGAAAATTAAGTATTTAAGGTTATTATCTAATCAATTATGTGTTTGCATCATTTTTATCGTATATATATGAATTATATAGATTATAGATTATCTGTTTATACTACCGATGGAAGATGTACACGTAAAACCGCTCTATTCCGGCTGAAACGTCGATATATGCAATAAAAACCGAACTTCTCCCCTTTTCAATATCTTACTCAGTATTTTAACGAGAAACAAATAGATGATTGAAAATGAAGTATTTAAGGTTATTATCTAATCAATTATGTGTTTGCATCATTTTTATCGTATATATATGAATTAAAACCCATGGACTGAAAATTCACAAAAACGTAGAAAAAGGCAAAATATTGCCTAATTCGATGATATTTTGTTTAAATCACATGAAGGAAAAGGGGATGATAAACGTCAAAATATTGCTAAATTCGATGATTTTTCGTACGAAACAAAATGCAAGAAAACTTGCTTAAAATGCAATATTATGCGAAATTCTGAGATTTGAAGGCCAAATCACATATCGTGATACTACATGAGATAGTATCGAAATATTGGTAAAAATGAATATATTTACGTAGTATCAAACTACATGAAAATCGTGAAAAAAGTCACTATTTAACCATATTTGAGGATTTTAACTTAAAATCATAGAGCGAGGTTTCGTATTATTTAGATCCAAGAAAAGACATATGACAATGTTGTTTCCAATACAATTGATAAAAATCAATGTGTTTTCATTAGAATTAACTAAAATGTTCCTGATTTTCCGTTTATATTACCGATGGAAGATGTACACGTAAAACCGATCTATTCCGGCTGAAACGTCGATATATGCAATAAAAACAGAACTTCTCCCCTTTTCAATATCTTACTCAGTATTTTAACGAGAAACAAATAGTTGATTGAAAATGAAGTATTTAAGGTTATTATCTAATCAATTATGTGTTTGCATCATTTTTATCGTATATATAATGAATTAATACCCATAGACTGAAAATTCACAAAAACGTGGAAAAACGGCAAAATATTGCCTAATTCGATGAAATTTTGTTTAAATCAAATAAAGGAAAAGGGGGATGATAAACGTCAAAATATTGCTAAATTCGATGATTTTTCGTACGAAACAAAATGCACAAAACTTGCTTATAATGCAATATTATGCGAAATTCTGAAATTTCAAGGCCAAATCACATATCGTGATACTACATGAAATAGTATCGAAATATTGATAAAAATGAATATATTTACGTAATATCAAACTACATGAAAAACGTGAAAAAAGTCACTATTTAACCATATTTGAGGATTTTAACTTCAAATCATAGAGCGAGGTTTCGTATTATTCAGATCCAAGAAAAGACATATGACAATGTTGCTTCTAATACAAATGATAAAAATCAATGAGTTTTCATTAGAATTAACTAAAATGTTCCTGATTTTCCGTTAATATTAATAATGGAAAATGTACACGAAAATCGCTCTATTCCGGCTGAAACGTCGATATATGCAATAAAAACAGAACTTCTCCCCTTTTCAATATCTTACTAAGTATTTTAACGAGAAAGAAATAGTTGATTGAAAATGAAGTATTTAAGGTTATTATCTAATCAATTATGTGTTTGCATCATATTTATCGTATATATAATGAATTAATACCCATAGACTGAAAATTCACAAAAACGTGGAAAAACGGCAAAATATTGCCTAATTCGATGATATTTTGTTTAAATCACATGAAGGAAAAGGGGATGATAAACGTCAAAATATTGCTAAATTCGATGATTTTTCGTACGAAACAAAATGCAAGAAAACTTGCTTAAAATGTGAAATTCTGCGAAATTCTGAGATTTGAAGGGCAAATCACATATCGTGATACTACATGAAATAGTATCGGAATATTGGTTAAAATGAATATATTTGCGTATTATCAAACTACATGATTAACGTGAAAAAGTTACTATTTTACCATATTTTAGGATTTTAGCTTTAAATCATAGAGCGAGGTTTCGTATTATTTAGATCCAAGAAAAGACATATGACAATGTTGTTTCCAATACAAATGATAAAAATCAATGTGTTTTCATTAGAATTAACTAAAATATTCCTGATTTTCCGTTTATATTACCGATGGAAGATGTACACGAAAACCGCTCTATTCCGGCTGAAACGTCGATATATGCAATAAAATCAGAACTTCTCCCTCTTTCAATATCTTACTCAGTATTTTAACGAGAAAGAAATAGTTGATTGAAATGAAGTATTTAAGGTTATTATCTAATCAATTATGTGTTTGCATCATTTTTATCGTATATATATGAATTAAAACCCATGGACTGAAAATTCACAAAAACGTGTAAAACGGCAAAATATTGCCTAATTCGATGATATTTTGTTTAAATCACATGAAGGAAAAGGAGATGATAAACGTCAAAATATTGCTAAATTCGATGATTTTTCGTACGAAACAAAATGCAAGAAAACTTGCTTAAAATGCAATATTATGCGAAATTCTGAGATTTGAAGGCCAAATCACATATCGTGATGCTACATGAAATAGTATCGAAATATTGGTCAAAATGAATATATTTACGTAATATCCAACTACGTGAAAATCGTGAAAAAAGACACATTTAACAATATTTGAGGATTTTAACTTAGAATCATAGAGCGAGGTTTCGTATTATTTAGATCCAAGAAAAGACATATGACAATGTTGTTTCCAATACAAATGATAAAAATCAATGTGTTTTCATTAGAATTAACTAAAATGTTCCTGATTTTCCGTTTATATTACTGATGGAAGATGAACACGTAAAACCGCTCTATTCCGGCTGAAACGTCGATATATGCAATAAAAACAGAACTTCTCCTGTTTTCAATATCTTACTCAGTATTTTAACGAGAAACAAATAGTTGATTGAAAATGAAGTATTTAAGGTTATTATCTAATCAATTATGTGTTTGCATCATTTTTATCGTATATAAAATGAATTAATACCCATAGACTGAAAATTCACAAAAACGTGGAAAAACGGCAAAATATTGCCTAATTCGATGATATTTTGTTTAAATCAAATAAAGGAAAAGGGGATGATAAACGTCAAAATATTGCTAAATTCGATGATTTTTCGTACGAAACAAAATGCAAGAAAACTTGCTTAAAATGCAAAATTATGCGAAATTCTGAGATTTGAAGGCCAAATCACATATCATGATACTACATTAAATAGTATCGAAATATTGGTAAAATGAATATATTTACGTAATATCAAACTACATGATTAACGTGAAAAAGTCATTATTTTACCATATTTGAGGATTTTACCTTCAAATCATAGAGCGAGGTTTCGTATTATTTAGTTCCAAGAAAAGACATATGACAGTGTTGTTTCCAATACAAATTATAAAAAACAATGTGTTTTCATTAGAATTAACTATAATGTTCTTGATTTTCCGTTTATATTAACAAGGGATGATGAACACGTAAAACCGCTCTAATCCGGCTGAAACGTCGATATATGCAATAAAAACCGAACTTCTCCCCTTTTCAATATCTTACTCAGTATTTTAACGAGAAACAAATAGATGATTGAAAATGAAGTATTTAAGGTTATTATCTAATCAATTATGTGTTTGCATCGTTTTTATCGTATATATATATGAATTAATACCCATGGACGGAAAATTCACAAAAACGTGGAAAACGGCAAAATATTGCCTAATTCGATGACATTTTGTTTAAATCACATGAAGGAAAAGGAGATGATAAACGTTAAAATATTGCTAAATTCGATGGTTTTTCGTACGAAACAAAATGCAAGAAAACTTGCTTAAAATGCAATATTATGCGAAATTCTGAGATTTGAAGGCCAAATCATATATCGTGATACTACATGAAATAGTATCGAAATATTGGTAAAAATGAATATATTTACGTAATATCAAACTACATGAAAAACGTGAAAAATTAATATTTTACCATATTTGAGGATTTTACCTTCAAATCATAGAGCGAGGTTTCGTATTATTTAGATCCAAGAAAATACATATGACCATGTTGTTTCCAATACAAATGATAAAAATCAATGTGTTTTCATTAGAATTAACTAAAATGTTCCTGATTTTCCGTTTATATTACCGTTGGAAGATGTACACGAAAACCGCTCTATTCCGGCTGAAAAGTCGATATATGCAATAAAATCAGAACTTCTCCCCCTTTCAATATATTACTCAGTATTTTAACGAGAAAGAAATAGTTGATTGAAAATGAAGTATTTAAGGTTATTACCTAATCAATTATGTGTTTGCATCATTTTTATCGTATATATATGAATTAAAACCCATGGACTGAAAATTCACAAAAACGTGGAAAACGGCAAAATATTGCCTAATTCGATGATATTTTGTTTAAATCACATGAAGGAAAAGGAGATGATAAACGTCAAAATATTGCTATATTCGATGATTTTTCGTATAAACAAAATGCAAGAAAACTTGCTTAAAATGCAATATTATGCGAAATTCTGAAATTTCAAGGCCAAATCACATATCGTGATACATGAAATAGTATCGAAATATTGGTAAAAATGAATATATTTACGTAATATCAAACTACATGAAAAACGTGAAAAAAGTCACTATTTAACCATATTTGAGGATTTTAACTTCAAATCATAGAGCGAGGTTTCCTATTATTTAGATCCAAGAAAAGACATATGACAATGTTGCTTCCCGTACAAATGATAAAAATCAATGAGTTTTCATTAGAATTAACTAAAATGTTCCTGATTTTCCGTTTATATTACCGATGGAAAATGTACACGAAAATCGCTCTATTCCGGCTGAAACGTCGATATATGCAATAAAAACAGAACTTCTCCCCTTTTCAATATCTTACTCAGTATTTTAACGAGAAACAAATAGATGATTGAAAATGAATTATTTAAGGTTATTATCTAATCAATTATGTGTTTGCATCATTTTTATCGTATATATATATGAATTAATACCCATGGACGGAAAATTCACAAAAACGTGGAAAACGGCAAAATATTTCCTAATTCGATGATATTTTGTTTAAATCACATGAAGGAAAAGGAGATGACAAACGTTAAAATATTGCTAATTTCGATGATTTTTCGTACGAAACAAAATGCAAGAAAACTTGCTTAAAATGCAATATTATGCGAAATTCTGAGATTCGAAGGCCAAATCACATATCGTGATACTACATGAAATAGTATCGAAATATTGATAAAAATGAATATATTTACGTAATATCAAACTACATGAAAAACGTGAAGAAGTCACTATTTAACGATATTTGAAGATTTTAACTTTAAATCATAGAGCGAGGTTTTGTATTATTTAGATCCAAGAAAAGACATATGACAATGTTGTTTGCAATACAAATGATAAAAATCAATGTGTTTTCATTAGAAAGAACTAAAATGTTCCTGATTTTCCGTTTATATTACCGATGGAAAATGTACACGAAAATCGCTCTATTCCGGCTGAAACGTCGATATGCAATAAAAACAAAACTTCTCCCCTTTTCAATATCTTACTCAGTATTTTAACGAGAAAGAAATAGTTGATTGAAAATGAAGTATTTAAGGTTATTATCTAATCAATTATGTGTTTGCATCATTTTTATCGTATATATATGAATTAATACCCATGGACTGAAAATTCACAAAAACGTGGAAAAACGGCAAAATATTGCCTAATTCGATGATATTTTGTTTAAATCACATGAAGGAAAAGGGGATGATAAACGTCAAAATATTGCTAAATTCGATGATTTTTCGTTCGAAACAAAATGCAAGAAAACTTGCTTAAAATGCAACATAACGCGAAATTCTGAGATTTGAAGGGCAAATCACATATCGTGATACTACATGAAATAGTATCGGAATATTGGTAAAAATGAATATATTTGCGTAATATCAAACTACATGATTAACGTGAAAAAGTTACTATTTTACCATATTTGAGGATTTTACCTTCAAATCATAGAGCGAGGTTTCGTATTATTTAGAGCCAAGAAAAGACATATGACAATGTTGTTTCCAATACAAATGATAAAAATCAATGTGTTTTCATTAGAATTAACTAAAATGTTCCTGATTTTCCGTTTATATTACCGATAAAAGATGTACACGTATAACCGATCTATTCCGGCTAAAACGTCGATATATGCATTAAAAACAGAACTTCTCCCCTTTTCAATATCTTACTCAGTATTTTAACGAGAAACAAATAGTTGATTGAAAATGAAGTATTTAAGGTACTTATCTAATCAATTATGTGTTTGCATCATTTTTATCGTATATATAATGAATTAATACCCATTTACTGAAAATTCACAAAAACGTGGAAAAACGGCAAAATATTGCCTAATTCGATGATATTTTGTTTAAATCAAATAAAGGAAAAGGGGTTGATAAACGTCAAAATATTGCTAAATTCGTTGATTTTTCGTACGAAACAATTTGCAAGAAAACTTGCTTAAAATGCAATATAACGCGAAATTCTGAGATTTGAAGGGCAAATCACATATCGTGATACTACATTAAATAGTATCGAAATATTGGTAAAAATGAATATATTTGCGTAATATCAAACTACATGATTAACGTGAAAAAGTCACTATTTTACCATATTTGAGGATTTTACCTTCAAATCATAGAGCGAGGTTTCGTATTATTTAGTTCCAAGAAAAGACATATGACAATGTTGTTTCCAATACAAATTATAAAAAACAATGTGTTTTCATTAGAATTAACTATAATGTTCTTGATTTTCCGTTTATATTAACGAGGGATGATGAACACGTAAAACCGCTCTAATCCGGCTGAAACGTCGATATATGCAATAAAAACCGAACTTCTCCCCTTTTCAATATCTTACTCAGTATTTTGACGAGAAACAAATAGATGATTGAAAATGAAGTATTTAAGGTTATTATCTAATCAATTATGTGTTTGCATCGTTTTTATCGTATATATATATATGAATTAATACCCATGGACGGAAAATTCACAAAAACGTGGAAAACGGCAAAATATTGCATAATTCGATGACATTTTGTTTAAATCACATGAAGGAAAAGGAGATGATAAACGTTAAAATATTGCTAAATTCGATGGTTTTTCGTACGAAACAAAATGCAAGAAAACTTGCTTAAAATGCAATATTATGCGAAATTCTGAGATTTGAAGGCCAAATCACATATCGTGATACTACATGAAATAGTATCGAAATATTGGTAAAAATGAATATATTTACGTAATATCAAACTATATGAAAAACGTGAAAAAGTTACTATTTTACCATATTTGAGGATTTTACCTTCAAATCATAGAGCGAGGTTTCGTATTATTTAGATCCAAGAAAAGACATATGACAATGTTGTTTCCAATACAAATGATAAAAATCAATGTGTTTTCATTAGAATTAACTAAAATATTCCTGATTTTCCGTTTATATTACCGATGGAAGATGTACACGAAAACCGCTCTATTCCGGCTGAAACGTCGATATATGGAATAAAATCAGAACTTCTCCCCCTTTCAATATCTTACTCAGTATTTTAACGAGAAAGAAATAGTTGATTGAAATGAAGTATTTAAGGTTATTATCTAATCAATTATGTGTTTGCATCATTTTTATCGTATGTATATGAATTAAAACCCATGGACTGAAAATTCACAAAAAACGTGTAAAACGGCAAAATATTGCCTAATTCGATGATATTTTGTTTAAATCACATGAAGGAAAAGGAGATGATAAACGTCAAAATATTGCTAAATTCGATGATTTTTCGTACGAAACAAAATGCAAGAAAACTTGCTTAAAATGCAATATATTATGCGAAATTCTGAGATTTGAAGGCCAAATCACATATCGTGATACTACATGAAATAGTATCGAAATATTGGTAAAAATGAATATATTTACGTAATATCAAACTACATGAAAATCGTGAAAAAAGTCACATATAACCATATTTGAGGATTTTAACTTCAAATCATAGAGCGAGGTTTCGTATTATTTAGATCCAAGAAAAGATATATGACAATGTTGTTTCCAATACAAATGATAAAAAACAATGTGTTTTCATTAGAAATAACTAAAATGTTCTTGTTTTTCCGTTTATATTACCGATGGAAGATGTACTCGAAAATCGCTCTATTCCGGCTGAAACGTCGATATATGCAATAAAAACAGAACTTCTCCCCTTTTAAATATCTTACTCAGTATTTTAACGAGAAACAAATAGTTGATTGAAAATGAAGTATTTAAGGTTATTATCTAATCAATTATGTGTTTGCATCATTTTTATCGTATATATATGAATTCAAACCCATGGACTGAAAATTCACAAAAACGTGGAAAACGGCAAAATATTGCCTAATTCGATGATATTTTGTTTAAATCACATGAAGGAAAAGGAGATGAAAAACGTCAAAATATTGCTATATTCGATGATTTTTCGTACGAAACAAAATGCATGAAAACTTGCTTAAAATGCAATATTATGCGAAATTCTGAGATTTGAAGGCCAAATCACATATCGTGATACTACATGACATAGTATCGAAATATTGGTAAAAATGAATATATTTACGTAGTATCAAACTACATGAAAATCGTGAAAAAAGTCACTATTTAACCATATTTGAGGATTTTAACTTAAAATCATAGAGCGAGGTTTCGTATTATTTAGATCCAAGAAAAGACATATGACAATGTTGTTTCCAATACAAATGATAAAAATCAATGTGTTTTCATTAGAATTAACTAAAATGTTCCTGATTTTCCGTTTATATTACCGATGGAAGATGTACACGTAAAACCGATCTATTCCGGCTGAAACGTCGATATATGCAATAAAAACAGAACTTCTCCCCTTTTAAATATCTTACTCAGTATTTTAACGAGAAACAAATAGTTGATTGAAAATGAAGTATTTAAGGTTATTATCTAATCAATTATGTGTTTGCATCATTTTTATCGTATATATAATGAATTAATACCCATAGACTGAAAATTCACAAAAACGTCAAAATATTGCCTAATTCGTTGATATTTTGTTTAAATCAAATAAAGGAAAAAGGGATGATAAACGTCAAAATATTACTAAATTCGATGATTTTCGTAAGAAACAAAATGCAAGAAAACTTGCTTATAATGCAATATTATGCGAAATTCTGAAATTTCAAGGCCAAATCACATATCGTGATACTACATGAAATAGTATCGAAATATTGGAAAAAATGAATATATTTACGTAATATCAAACTACATGAAAATCGTGAAAAAAGTCACATATAACCATATTTGAGGATTTTAAATTAGAATCATAGATCGAGGTTTCGTATTATTTAGATCCAAGAAAAGACATATGACAATGTTGTTTCCAATACAAATGATAAAAATCAATGTGTTTTCATTAGAATTAACTAAAATGTTCCTGATTTTCCGTTTATATTACTGATGGAAGATGAACACGTAAAACCGCTCTATTCCGGCTGAAACGTCGATATATGCAATAAAAACAGAACTTCTCCCGTTTTCAATATCCTACTCAGTATTTTAACGAGAAACAAATAGTTGATTGAAAATGAAGTATTTAAGGTTATTATCTAATCAATTATGTGTTTGCATCATTTTTATCGTATATATATGAATTAAAACCCATGGACTGAAAATTCACAAAAACGTGGAAAACGGCAAAATATTGCCTAATTCGATGATATTTTGTTTAAATCACATGAAGGAAAAAAAGATGATAAACGTCAAAATATTGCTAAATTCGATGATTTTTCGTACGAAACAAAATGCAAGAAAACTTGCTTAAAATGCAATATTAATCGAAATTCTGAGATTTCAAGGCCAAATCACATATCGTGATACTACATGAAATAGTATCGAAATATTGGTAAAAAATGAATATATTTACGTAATATCAAACTACATGAAAAACGTGAAAAAAGTCACTATTTAACCATATTTGAGGATTTTAACTTCAAATCATAGAGCGAGGTTTCGTATTATTTGGATCCAAGAAAAGACATATGACAATGTTGTTTCCAATACAAATGATAAAAATCAAAGTGTTTTCATTAGAATTAACTAAAATGTTCCTGGTTTTCGTTTTTATTACCGACGGAAGATGTACACGAAAATCGCTCTATTCCGGCTGAAACGTCGATATATGCAATAAAAACAGAACTTCTCCCCTTTTCAATATCTTACTCAGTATTTTAACGAGAAACAAATAGTTGATTGAAAATGAAGGATTTAAAGTTATTATCTAATCAATTATGTGTTTGCATCATTTTTATCGTATATATATGAATTAATATCCATGGACTGAAAATTCACAAAAACGTGGAAAAACGGCAAAATATTGCCTAATTCGATGATATTTTGTTTCAATCACATGAAGGAAAAGGGGATGATAAACGTCAAAATATTGCTAAATTCGATGATTTTTCGTACGAAACAAAATGCAAGAAAACTTGCTTAATATGCAATATTACGCGAAATTCTGAGATTTGAAGGGCAAATCACATATCGTGATACTACATGAAATAGTATCGGAATATTGGTAAAAATGAATATATTTACGTAATATCAAACTACATGATTAACGTGAAAAAGTTACTATTTTACCATATTTGAGGATTTTACCTTCAAATCATAAAGCGAGGTTTCGTATTATTTAGAGCCAAGAAAAGACATATGACAATGTTGTTTCCAATACAAATGATAAAAATCAATGTGTTTTCATTAGAATTAACTAAAATGTTCCTGATTTTCCGTTTATATTACCGATGGAAGATATACACGAAAACCGCTCTATTCCGGCTGAAACGTCGATATATGCAATAAAATCAGAACTTTCAATATCTTACTCAGTATTTTAACGAGAAAGAAATAATTTATTGAAAATGAAGTATTTAAGGTTATTATCTAATCAATTATGTGTTTGCATCATTTTTATCGTATATATATGAATAAAAACCCATGGACTGAAAATTCACAAAAACGTGGAAAACGGCAAAATATTGCCTAATTCGATGATATTTTGTTTTAATCACATGAAGGAAAAGGAGATGATAAACGTCAAAATATTGCTATATTCGATGAATTTTCGTACGAAACAAAATGCAAGAAAATTTGCTTAAAATGCAATATTATGCGAAATTCTGAGATTTGAAAGCCAAATCACATATCGTGATACTACATGAAATAGTATCAAAATATTGGTAAAAATGAATATATTTACGTAATATCAAACTACATGAAAATCGTTAAAAAAGTCACTATTTAACCATATTTGAGGATTTTATCTTAGAATCACAGAGCGAGGTTTCGTATTATTTAGATCCAAGAAAAGACATATGACAATGTTGTTTCCAATACAAATGATAAAAATCAATGTGTTTTCATTAGAATTAACTAAAATGTTCCTGATTTTCCGTTTATATTACTGATGGAAGATGTACACGTAAAACCGCTCTATTCCGGCTGAAACGTCGATATATGCAATAAAAACAGAACTTCTCCCCTTTTCAATATCTTATTCAGTATTTTAACGAGGAACAAATAGATGATTGAAAATGAAGTATTTAAGGTTATTATCTAATCAATTATGTGTTTGCATCATTTTTATCGTATATATATGAATTAATACCCATGGAGCGGAACATTCACAAAAACGTGGAAAACGGCAAAAAAAAGCCTAATTCGATGATATTTTGTTTAAATCACATGAAGGAAAAGGAGATGATAAACGTTAAAATATTGCTAAATTCGATGATGTTTAGTATGAAACAAAATGCAAGAAAACTTGCTTAAAATGCAATATTACGCGAAATTCTGAGATTTGAAGGCCAAATCACATATTGTGATACTACATGAAATAGTATCGAAATATTGGTAAAAATGAATATATTTGCGTAATATCAAACTACATGATTAACGTGAAAAAGTCACTATTTTACCATATTTGAGGATTTTACCTTCAAATCATAGAACGAGGTTTCGTATTATTTAGTTCCAAGAAAAGACATTTGACAATGTTGTTTCCAATACAAATGATAAAAAACAATGTGTTTTCATTAGAATTAACTATAATGTTCTTGATTTTCCGTTTATATTAACGAGGGAAGATGTACACGTAAAACCGCTCTAATCCGGCTGAAACGTCGATATATGCAATAAAAACCGAACTTCTCCCCTTTTCAATATCTTACTCAGTATTTTAACGAGAAACAAATAGATGATTGAAAATGAAGTATTTACGGTTATTATCTAATCAATTATGTGTTTGCATCATTTTTATCGTATATATATGAATTAATACCCATGGACGGAAAATTCACAAAAACGTGGAAAACGGCAAAATATTGCCTAATTCGATGATATTTTGTTTAAATCACATGAAGGAAAAGGAGATGACAAACGTTAAAATATTGCTAATTTCGATGATTTTTCGTACGAAACAAAATTCATGAAAACTTGCTTAAAATGCAATATTATGCGAAATTCTGAGATTTGAAGGACAAATCACATATCGTGATACTACATGAAATAGTATCGAAATATTGGTAAAAATGAATATATTTACGTAATATCAACCTACATGAAAAACGTGAAAAAAGTCACTATATAACCATATATGAGGATTTTAACTTCAAATCATAGAGCGAGGTTTCGTATTATTTAGATCCAAGAAAAGACATATGACAATGTTGTTTCCAATACAAATGAAAAAAACAATGTTTTCATTAGAAAAACCTAAAATGTTCTTGATTTTCCGTTTATATTAACGAGGGAAGATGTACACGTAAAACCGCTCTAATCCGGCTGAAACGTCGATATATGCAATAAAAACCGAACTTCTCCCCTTTTCAATATCTTACTCAGTATTTAAACGAGAAACAATTAGATGATTGAAAATGAAGTATTTAAGTTTATTATCTAATCAATTATGTGTTTGCATCATTTTTATCGTATATATATGAATTAATACCCATGGACTGAAAATTCACAAAAACGTGGAAAACGGCAAAATATTGCCTAATTCGATGATATTTTGTTTAAATCACATGAAGGAAAAGGGGATGATAAACGTCAAAATATTGCTAAATACGATGATTTTTCGTACGAAACAAAATGTAAGAAAACTTGCTTAATATGCAATATTACGCGAAATTCTGAGATTTGAAGGGCAAATCACATATCGTGATACTACATGAAATAGTATCAAAATATTGGTAAAAATGAATATATTTACGTAATATCAAACTACATGAAAATCGTTAAAAAAGTCACTATTTAACCATATTTGAGGATTTTAACTTAGAATCATAGAGCGAGGTTTCGTATTATTTAGATCCAAGAAAAGACATATGACAATGTTGTTTCCAATACAAATGATAAAAATCAATGTGTTTTCATTAGAATTAACTAAAATGTTCCTGATTTTCCGTTTATATTACTGATGGAAGATGTACACGTAAAACCGCTCTATTCCGGCTGAAACGTCGATATATGCAATAAAAACAGAACTTCTCCCCTTTTCAATATCTTACTCAGTATTTTAACGAGAAACAAATAGATGATTGCAAATGAAGTATTTAAGGTTATTATCTAATCAATTATGTGTTTGCATCATTTTTTATCGTATATATAATGAATTAATACCCATAGACTGAAAATTCACAAAAACGTGGAAAAACGGCAAAATATTGCCTAATTCGATGATATTTTGTTTAAATCAAATAAAGGAAAAGGGGATGATAAACGTCAAAATTTTGCTAAATTCGATGATTTTTCGTACGAAACAAAATGCAAGAAAACTTGCTTAAAATGCAATATTATGCGAAATTCTGAGATTTGAAGGGCAAATCACATATCGTGATACTACATGAAATAGTATCGAAATATTGGTAAAAATGAATATATTTGCGTAACATCAAACTACATGATTAACGTGAAAAAGTCACTATTTTACCATATTTGAGGATTTTACCTTCAAATCATAGAGCGAGGTTTCGTATTATTTAGTTCCAAGAAAAGACATGACAATGTTGTTTCCAATACAAATGATAAAAAACAATGTGTTTTCATTAGAATTAACTATAATGTTCTTGATTTTCCGTTTGTATTAACGAGGGAAGATGTACACGTAAAACCGCTCTAATCCGGCTGAAACGTCGATATATGCAATAAAAACCGAACTTCTCCCCTTTTCAATATCTTTCTCAGTATTTTAACGAGAAACAAATAGATGATTGAAAATGAAGTATTTAAGGAAATTATCTAATCAATTATGTGTTTGCATCATTTTTATCGTATATATATATGAATTAATACCGATGGACTGAAAATTAACAAATGTCCATACCCATGGACGGAAAATTCACAAAAACGTGGAAAAACGGCAAAATATTGCCTAATTCGATGATATTTTATTTAAATCACCTAAAGTAAAGGGGATGATAAACGTCAAAATATTGCTAAATTCGATGATGTTAAGTACTAAGCAAAATGCAGGAAAGCTTGCTTAAAATGCAATATTATGCGAAAATCTGAGATATGAAGGCCAAATCACATATCGTGATACTACATGAAATAGTATCGAAATATTGGTAAAAATGAATATATTTACGTAATATCAAACTACATAAAAACGTGAAAAAAGTCAATATTATTCCAAATATGAGGATTTTAACTTCGAATCATAGAGCGAGGTTTCGTATTATTTAGATCCAAGAAAAAACATGACAATGTTGTTTCCAATACAAATGATAAAAATCAATGTGTTCTCATTAGAATTAACTAAAATGTTCCTGATTTTCCATTTATATTACCGACGGAAGATGTACACGTAAAACCGCTCTAATCCGGCTGAAACGTCGATATATGCAATAAAAACCGAACTTCTCCCCTTTTCAATATCTTACTCAGTATTTTAAAGAGAAATAAATAGATGATTAAAGGTGAAGTAATTAAGTTTATTATCTAATCAATTACGTGTTTGCATCATTTTTATCGTATATTTAATGAATCAATACCAATAAACTGGAAATTCACAAAAACGTGGAAAAACGGCAAAATATTGCCTAATTCGATGATATTTTATTTAAATCACCTAAAGTAAAGGGGATGATAAACGTCAAAATATTGCTAAATTCGATGATGTTAAGTACTAAGCAAAATGCAAGAAAGCTTGCTTAAAATGCAATATTATGCGAAAATCTGAGATATGAAGGCCAAATCACATATCGTGATACTACATGAAATAGTATCGAAATATTGGTAAAAATGAATATATTTACGTAATATCAAACTACATGAAAAACGTGAAGAGATTCACTATTATTCCAAATTTGTGGATTTTAACTTCGAATCATAAAGCGAGGTTTCGTATTATTTAGATCCAAGAAAAGACATATGAGAATGTT
This sequence comes from Procambarus clarkii, assembly GCF_040958095.1. Classification (NCBI taxonomy): domain Eukaryota; kingdom Metazoa; phylum Arthropoda; class Malacostraca; order Decapoda; family Cambaridae; genus Procambarus; species Procambarus clarkii. The sequence continues at coordinate 42,569,241 of NC_091184.1, forward strand.
GTTTCCAATACAAATGATAGAAATCAATGTGTTTTCATTAAAATTAACTAAAATGTTCCTGATTTTCCGTTTATATTACCGATGGAAGATGTACACGTAAAACCACTCTATTCCGCCTGGAACGTCGATATATGCAATAAAAACCGAACTTCTCCCCTTTTCAATATCTTACTCAGTATTTCAAAGAGAAACAAATAGATGATTAAAGGTGAAGTATTTAAGTTTATTATCTAATCAATTACGTGTTTGCATCATTTTTATCGTATATTTAATGAATCAATACCAATAAACAGAATATTCACAAAAACGTGGAAAAACGGCAAAATATTGCCTAATTCGATGATATTTTGTTTAAATCACATAAAGGAAAAGGGGATGATAATCGTCAAAGTATTGCTAAATTCGATGAAGTTTAGTATGAAACAAAATGCAAGAAAACTTGCTTAAAATGCAATATTATGCGAAAATCTGAGATATGAAGGCCTAATCACATATCGTGATACTACATGAAATAGTATCGAAATATTGGTAAAAATGAATATATTTACGTAATATCAAACTACATGAAAAACGTAAAAAAAGTAACTTTTTACCCATATTTGAGGATTTTAACTTCAAATCATAGAGCGAGGTTTCGTATTATTTGGATCCAAGAAAAGACATATGACAATGTTGTTTCCAATACAAATGATAAAAATCAAAGTGTTTTCATTTGAATTAACTAAAATGTTCCTGGTTTTCCGTTTATATTACCGATTTAAGATGTACACGAAAATCGCTCTATTCCGGCTGAAACGTCGATATATGCAATAAAAACAGAACTTCTCTCCTTTTTAATATCTTACTCAGTATTTCAAAGAGAAACAAATAGATGATTAAAGGTGAAGTATTTAAGTTTATTATCTAATCAATTACGTGTTTGCATCATTTTTATCGTATATTTAATGAATCAATACCAATAAACTGAAAATTCACAAAAACGTGGAAAAACGGCAAAATATTGCCTAATTCGATGATATTTTGTTTAAATCACATAAAGGAAAAGGGGATGATAAACGTCAAAATATTGCTAAATTCGATGATGTTTAGTACGAAACTGTTACGGCCCTCTCGGGACGCAACGGGGTCCTTACTCTGATGTTGTTAGAGGAAGATATATGTATCCGTTCCCATGCCAGTAGTGGCTATCAAGGGATGAGATCCGTGACGCAAGCAATTTAAAGGGAGTAGGGAAAGAAAGCTAAGAACTTAATATTATACATGTCACCATCACCAATTAAATATATAAAATCAAAAAGTGCACAGGGGGAGGGGTATTAACACTATACAAGGGGATTATGCACAATATAGTCTTCTGCAGAAGACTCTGGATCAAGAAGCTAGGTGCTGAGTCCGCGGTGCTTTCTTCGTGGCCTCACGACGTGTCCTCTGAGAATGCCGAGCCTACCCGGGCCACAGGTCAGCCAAAACACAGGTCCACTGGGGGCACCGTCGTGGAGGCCGTCAACCACACGTCCAGCTGGTCTGCTGGCAGGTTCTGAGCCAACAAGGCTGGTACGGCCACTCCACGAACGATAAAAGGGGAACGCCCTAGACAGGAGCCTCGTGTGACAACACAAGTCACTCTCCTGTCTTCAGTACCCCAGTGGATGATCGTCTCCAACAGTCGGTCCCGGGTAAATCCTCTAACTGCCACTCCACTGGCAGGCTAACACACCACAGTGTTCTTCCGGGGGGACGACTTCACAACAGCTGCAGCAACGTTCAAGGTATGGAGACTGGCTGCCTCGGGTAGACTGACTCCACTTCCATCACAGCAGTCCCAGGTCGGCTCTGTAAGCAGACACGTCATCAATAACTGGGACACTAAAACACCTCACTTACGGGCTCGGGCACAAACACCTGACGTATCCAGTCCATAGATGGCGCTGTCGTCGGAGCACCACCTCACCAGAGGTCAGTGGCGGCGGTGTTGAGCGCTGAACCAGACTGGAAACTGGTCCTCGAGGCCAGTACACGCTGTCCTCACCAGGTGTCGCCGTCCGTTTGGCGGGGGTTTCGGGAGCTGACCCACAGATGGCGCGGTTGTCACGGCTCCGTGCTCGGACCTCGGATCCGGGTTCGTAACAGAAACAAAATGCAAGAAAGCTTGCTTAAAATGCAATATTATGCGAAAATCTGATATATGAAGGCCAAATCACATTTCGTGATAATACATGAAATAGTATCGAGATATTGGTAAAAATGAATATATTTACGTAATATCAAACTACATGAAAAACGTGAAAAGAGTCACTATTATTCCAAATTTGTGGATTTTAACTTCGAATCATAAAGCGAGGTTTCGTATTATTTAGATCCAAGAAAAGACATATGACAATGTTGTTTCCAATACAAATGATAAAAATCAATGTGTTTTCATTACAATTAACTAAGATGTTCCTGATTTTCCGTTTATATTACCGATGGAAGATGTACACGTAAAACCGCTCTATTCCGGCTGAAACGTCGATATATGCAATAAAAACCGAACTTCTCCCCTATTCAATATCTTACTCAGTATTTCAAAGAGAAACAAATAGATGATTAAAGGTGAAGTATTTAAGTTTATTATCTAATCAATTACGTGTTTGCATCATTTTTATCGTATATTTAATGAATCAATACCAATAAACTGGAAATTCACAAAAACGTGGAAAAACGGCAAAATATTGCCTAATTCGATGATATTTTATTTAAATCACATAAAGTAAAGGGGATGATAAACGTCAAAATATTGCTAAATTCGATGATGTTAAGTACTAAGCAAAATGCAAGAAAGCTTGCTTAAAATGCAATATTATGCGAAAATCTGAGATATGAAGGCCAAATCACATATCGTGATACTACATGAAATAGTATCGAAATATTGGTAAAAATGAATATATTTACGTAATATCAAACTACATGAAAAACGTGAAGAGATTCACTATTATTCCAAATTTGTGGATTTTAATTTCGAATCATAAAGCGAGGTTTCGTATTATTTAGATCCAAGAAAAGACATATGACAATGTTGTTTCCAATACAAATGATAGAAATCAATGTGTTTTCATTAAAATTAACTAAAATGTTAATGATTTTCCGTTTATATTACCGATGGAAGATGTACACGTAAAACCGCTCTATTCCGCCTGGAACGTCGATATATGCAATAAAAACCGAACTTCTCCCCTTTTCAATATCTTACTCAGTATTTCAAAGAGAAACAAATAGATGATTAAAGGTGAAGTATTTAAGTTTATTATCTAATCAATTACGTGTTTGCATCATTTTTATCGTATATTTAATGAATCAATACCAATAAACAGAATATTCACAAAAACGTGGAAAAACGGCAAAATATTGCCTAATTCGATGATATTTTGTTTAAATCACATAAAGGAAAAGGGGATGATAAACGTCAAAGTATTGCTAAATTCGATGAAGTTTAGTATGAAACAAAATGCAAGAAAACTTGCTTAAAATGCAATATTATGCGAAAATCTGAGATATGAAGGCCAAATCACATTTCGTGATAATACATGAAATAGTATCGAAATATCGGTAAAAATGAATATATTTACGTAATATCAAACTACATAAAAACGTGAAAAAAGTCAATATTATTCCAAATATGAGGATTTTAACTTCGAATCATAGAGCGAGGTTTCGTATTATTTAGATCCAAGAAAAGACATATGACAATGTTGTTTCCAATACAAATGATAAAAATCAATGTGTTCTCATTAGAATTAACTAAAATGTTCCTGATTTTCCGTTTATATTACCGACGGAAGATGTACACGTAAAACCGCTCAAATCCGGCTAGAACGTCGATATATGCAATAAAACCGAACTTCTCCCCTTTTCAATATCTTACTCAGTATTTCAACGAGAAACAAATAGATGATTAAAGGTGAAGTATTTAAGTTTATTATCTAATCAATTACATGTTTGCATCATTTTTATCGTATATTTAATGAATTAATACCAATAAACTGAAAATTCACAAAAACGTGGAAAAACGGCAAAATATTGCCTAATTCGATGATATTTTGTTTAAATCACCTAAAGGAAAAGGGGATGATAAACGTCAAAATTTTGCTAAATTCGATGATGTTTAGTATGAAACAAAATGCAAGAAAACTTGCTTAAAATGCAATATTATGCGAAAATCTGAGATATGAAGGCCAAATCACATTTCGTGATACTACATGAAATAGTATCGAAACATTGGTAAAAATGAATATATTTACGTAATATCACACTACATGAAAAACGTGAAGAGAATCACTATTATTCTAAATTTATGGATTTTAACTTCGAATCATAAAGCGAGGTTTCGTATTATTTAGATCCAAGAAAAGACATATGACAATGTTGTTTCCAATACAAATGATAAAAATCAAAGTGTTTTCATTAGAATTAACTAAAATGTTCCTGGTTTTCCGTTTATATTACCGACGGAAGATGTACACGTAAAACCGCTCTAATCCGGCTAGAACGTCGATATATGCAATAAAACCGAACTTCTCCCCTTTTCAATATCTTACTCAGTATTTCAACGAGAAACAAATAGATGATTAAAGGTGAAGTATTTAAGTTTATTATCTAATCAATTACGTGTTTGCATCATTTTTATCGTATATTTAATGAATTAATACCAATAAACAGAAAATTCACAAAAACGTGGAAAAACGGCAAAATATTGCCTAATTCGATGATATTTTGTTTAAATCACCTAAAGGAAAAGGGGATGATAAACGTCAAAATTTTGCTAAATTCGATGATGTTTAGTATGAAACAAAATGCAAGAAAACTTGCTTAAAATGCAATATTATGCGAAAATCTGAGATATGAAGGCCAAATCACATTTCGTGATACTACATGAAATAGTATCGAAATATTGGTAAAAATGAATATATTTACGTAATATCAAACTACCTAAAAAACGTGAAGAGATTCACTATTATTCCAAATTTGTGGATTTTAACTTCGAATCATAAAGCGAGGTTTCGTATTATTTAGATCCAAGAAAAGACATGACAATGTTGTTTCCAATACAAATGATAAAAATCAATGTGTTTTCATTAGAATTAACTAAAATGTTCCTGAATTTCCGTTTATATTACCGATGGAAGATGTACACGTAAAACCGCTCTATTCCGGCTGAAACGTCGATATATGCAATAAAAACCGAACTTCTCCCCTTTTCAATATGTTACTCAGTATTTCAAAGAGAAACAAATAGATGATTAAAGGTGAAGTATTTAAGTTTATTATCTAATCAATTACGTGTTTGCATCATTTTTATCGTATATTTAATGAATCAATACCAATAAACTGAAAATTCACAAAAACGTGGAAAAACGGCAAAATATTGCCTAATTCGATGATATTTTGTTTAAATCACATAAAGTAAAAGGGGATGATAAACGTCAAAATATTGCTAAATTCGATGATGTTTAGTACGAAACAAAATGCAAGAAAGCTTGCTTAAAATGCAATATTATGCGAAAATCTGAGATATGAAGGCCAAATCACATATCGTGATACTACATGAAATAGTATCGAAATATTGGTAAAAATGAATATATTTACGTAATATCAAACTACATAAAAACGTGAAAAAAGTCAATATTATTCCAAATATGAGGATTTTAACTTCGAATCATAGAGCGAGGTTTCGTATTATTTAGATCCAAGAAAAAACATGACAATGTTGTTTCCAATACAAATGATAAAAATCAATGTGTTCTCATTAGAATTAACTAAAATGTTCCTGATTTTCCATTTATATTACCGACGGAAGATGTACACGTAAAACCGCTCTAATCCGGCTGAAACGTCGATATATGCAATAAAAACCGAACTTCTCCCCTTTTCAATATCTTACTCAGTATTTTAAAGAGAAATAAATAGATGATTAAAGGTGAAGTATTTAAGTTTATTATCTAATCAATTACGTGTTTGCATCATTTTTATCGTATATTTAATGAATCAATACCAATAAACTGAAAATTCAAAAAAACGTGGAAAAACGGCAAAATATTGCCTAATTCGATGATATTTTGTTTAAATCACATAAAGGAAAAGGGGATGATAAACGTCAAAATTTTGCTAAATTCGATGATGTTTAGTATGAAACAAAATGCAAGAAAACTTGCTTAAAATGCAATATTATGCGAAAATCTGAGATATGAAGGCCAAATCACATTTCGTGATACTACATGAAATAGTATCGAAACATTGGTAAAAATGAATATATTTACGTAATATCACACTACATGAAAAACGTGAAGAGAATCACTATTATTCTAAATTTGTGGATTTTAACTTCGAATCATAAAGCGAGGTTTCGTATTATTTAGATCCAAGAAAAGACATATGACAATGTTTTTCCAATACAAATGATAAAAATCAAAGTGTTTTCATTAGAATTAACTAAAATGTTCCTGGTTTTCCGTTTATATTACCGACGGAAGATGTACACGTAAAACCGCTCTAATCCGGCTAGAACGTCGATATATGCAATAAAACCGAACTTCTCCCCTTTTCAATATCTTACTCAGTATTTCAACGAGAAACAAATAGATGATTAAAGGTGAAGTATTTAAGTTTATTATCTAATCAATTACGTGTTTGCATCATTTTTATCGTATATTTAATGAATCAATACCAATAAACTGAAAATTCACAAAAACGTGGAAAAACGGCAAAATATTGCCTAATTCGATGATATTTTGTTTAAATCACATAAAGGAAAAGGGGATGATAAACGTCAAAATATTGCTAAATTTGATGATGTTTAGTACGAAACAAAATGCAAGAAAGCTTGCTTAAAATGCAATTTTATGCGAAAATCTGAGATATGAAGGCCAAATCACATATCGTGATACTACATGAAATAGTATCGAAATATTGGTAAAAATGAATATATTTACGTAATATCAAACTACATAAAAACGTGAAAAAAGTCAATATTATTCCAAATATGAGGATTTTAACTTCGAATCATAGAGCGAGGTTTCGTATTATTTAGATCCAAGAAAAAACATGACAATATTGTTTCCAATACAAATGATAAAAATCAATGTGTTCTCATTAGAATTAACTAAAATGTTCCTGATTTTCCGTTTATATTACCGACGGAAGATGTACACGTAAAACCGCTCTAATCCGGCTGAAACGTCGATATATGCAATAAAAACCGAACTTCTCCCCTTTTCAATATCTTACTCAGTATTTTAAAGAGAAATAAATAGATGATTAAAGGTGAAGTATTTAAGTTTATTATATAATCAATTAGGTGTTTGCATCATTTTTATCGTATATTTAATGAATCAATACCAATAAACTGAAAATTAAAAAAAACGTGGAAAAACGGCAAAATATTGCCTAATTCGATGATATTTTGTTTAAATCACATAAAGGAAAAGGGGATGATAAACGTCAAAATATTGCTAAATTCGATGATGTTTAGTATGAAACAAAATGCAAGAAAACTTGCTTAAAATGCAATATTATGCAAAAATCTGAGATATGAAGGCCAAATCACATATCGTGATACTACATGAAATAGTATCGAAATATTGGTAAAAATGAATATATTTACGTAATATCAAACTACATAAAAACGTGAAAAAAGTCAATATTATTCCAAATATGAGGATTTTAACTTCGAATCATAGAGCGAGGTTTCGTATTATTTAGATCCAAGAAAAAACATGACAATGTTGTTTCCAATACAAATGATAAAAATCAATGTGTTCTCATTAGAATTAACTAAAATGTTCCTGATTTTCCATTTATATTACCGACGGAAGATGTACACGTAAAACCGCTCTAATCCGGCTGAAACGTCGATATATGCAATAAAAACCGAACTTCTCCCCTTTTCAATATCTTACTCAGTATTTTAAAGAGAAATAAATAGATGATTAAAGGTGAAGTATTTAAGTTTATTATCTAATCAATTACGTGTTTGCATCATTTTTATCGTATATTTAATGAATCAATACCAATAAACTGAAAATTCAAAAAAACGTGGAAAAACGGCAAAATATTGCCTAATTCGATGATATTTTGTTTAAATCACATAAAGGAAAAGGGGATGATAAACGTCAAAATATTGCTATTTGTATTCATTAAATATACGATAAAAATGATGCAAACACGTAATTGATTAGATAATAAACTTAAATACTTCACCTATAAACATCTATTTGTTTCTCTTTGAAATACTGAGTAACATATTGAAAAGGGGAGAAGTTCGGTTTTTATTGCATATATCGACGTTTCAGCCGGAATTGAGCGGTTTTACGTGTACATCTTCCATCGGTAATATAAACGGAAAATCAGGAACATTTTAGTTAATTCTAATGAAAACACATTGATTTTTATCATTTGTATTGGAAACAACATTGTCATATGTCTTTTCTTGGATCTAAATAATACGAAACCTCGCTTTATGATTCGAAGTTAAAATCCACAAATTTGGAATAATAGTGACTCTCTTCACGTTTTTCATGTAGTTTGATATTACGTAAATATATTCATTTTTACCAATATTTCGATACTATTTCATGTAGTATCACGAAATGTGATTTGGCCTTCATATCTCAGATTTTCGCATAATATTGTTATTATGTATGTATATCGCATAATATCGCATAATATTAATAATTATTTCGCATGTATATCGCATAATATTAAGCAAGTTTTCTTGCATTTTGTTTCATACTAAACATCATCGAATTTTCAAAATTTTGACGTTCATCATCCCTTTTTCAATTAGGTGATTTAAACAAAATATCATCGAATTAGGCAATATTTTGCCGTTTTTCCACGTTTTTGTGAATTTTCAGTTTATTGGTATTAATTCATTAAATATACGATAAAAATGATGCAAACACGTAATTGATTAGATAATAAACTTAAATACTTCACCTTTAATTATCTATTTGTTTCTCGTTGAAATACTGAGTAAGATATTGAAAAGGGGAGAAGTTCGGTTTTATTGCATATATCGACGTTCTAGCCGGATTAGAGCGGTTTTACGTGTACATCTTCCGTCGGATATATAAATGGAAAATCAGGAACAATTTAGTTAATTCTAATGAGAACACATTGATTTTTATCATTTGTATTGGAAACAACATTGTCATATGTCTTTTCTTGGATCTAAATAATACGAAACCTCGCTCTATGATTCGAAGTTAAAATCCTTATATTTGGAATAATATTGACTTTTTTCACGTTTTTATGTAGTTTGGTATTACGTAAATAAATTCATTTTTACCAATATTTCGATACTATTTCATGTAGTATCACGATATGTGATTTGGCCTTCATATCTCAGATTTTCGCATAATATTGCATTTTAAGCAAGCTTTCTTGCATTTTGTTTCGTACTAAACATCATCGAATTTAGCAATATTTTGACGTTTATCATCCCCTTTTCCTTTATGTGATTTAAACAAAATATCATCGAATTAGGCAATATTTTGCCTTTTTCAACGTTTTTGTGAATTTTCAGTTTATTGGTATTGATTCATTAAATATACGATATAAATGATGCAAACACGAAATTGATTAGATAATAAACTTAAATACTTCACCTTTAATCATCTATTTGTTTCTCTTTGAAATACTGAGTAAGATATTGAAAAGGGGGAGAAGTTCTGTTTTTATTGCATATATCGACGTTTCAGCCGGAATAGAGCGGTTTTACGTGTACATCTTCCGTCGGTAAAATAAACGGAAAATCAGGAACATTTTAGTTAATTCTAATGAGAACACATTGATTTTTATCATTTGTATTGCTAACAACATTGTCATATGTCTTTTCTTGGATCTAAATAATACGAAACCTCGCTTTATGATTCGAAGTTAAAATCCATAAATTTGGAATAATAGTGAATCTCTTCACGTTTTTTAGGTAGTTTGATATTACGTAAATATATTCATTTTTACCAATATTTCGATACTATTTCATGTAGTATCACGAAATGTGATTTGGCCTTCATATCTCAGATTTTCGCATAATATTGCATTTTAAGCAAGTTTTCTTGCAATTTGTTTCATACTAAACTTCATCGAATTTAGCAATACTTTGACGTTTATCATCCCCTTTTCCTTTATGTGATTTAAACAAAATATCATCGAATTAGGCAATATTTTGCCGTTTTTCCACGTTTTTGTGAATTTTCAGTTTATTGGTATTAATTCATTAAATATACGATAAAAATGATGCAAACACGTAATTGATTAGATAATAAACTTAAATACTTCACCTTTAAACATCTATTTGTTTCTCGTTGAAATACTGAGAAAGATATTGAAAAGGGGAGAAGTTCGGTTTTATTGCATATATCGACGTTCAAGCCGGATTAGAGCGGTTTTACGTGTACATCTTCCGTCGGTAATATAAACGGAAAATCAGGAACATTTTAGTTAATTCTAATGAGAACACATTGTTTTTATCATTTGTATTGGAAACAACATTGTCATATGTCTTTTCTTGGATCTAAATAATACGAAACCTCGCTCTATGATTCGAAGTTAAAATCCTCATATTTGGAATAATATTGACTTTTTTCACGTTTTTATGTAGTTTGATATTACGTAAATATATTCATTTTTACCAATATTTCGATACTATTTCATGTAGTATTACGATATGTGATTTGGCCTTCATATCTCAGATTCTTGCATAATATTGCATTTTAAGCAAGTTTTCTTGCATTTTGTTTAATACTAAACTTCATCGAATTTAGCAATATTTTGACGTTTATCATCCCCTTTTCCTTTATGTGATTTAAACAAAATATCATCGAATTAGGCAATATTTTGCCGTTTTTCCTCGTTTTTGTGAATTGTCAGTTTATTAGTATTAATTCATTAAATATACGATAAAAATGATGCAAACACGTAATTGATTAGATAATAAACTTAAATACTTCACCTTTAATCATCTATTTGTTTCTCTTTGAAATACTGAGAAAGATATTGAAAAGGGGAGAAGTTCGGTTTTTATTACCGACGTTTCAGCCGGAATAGAGCAGTTTTACGTGTACATCTTCCATCGGTAATATAAACGGAAAATCAGGAACATTTCAGTTAATTTTAATGAAAACACATTGATTTCTATCATTTGTATTGGAAACAACATTGTCATATGTCTTTTCTTTGATCTAAATAATACGAAACCTCGCTTTATGATTCGAAGTTAAAATCCACAAATTTGGAATAATAGTGAATCTCTTCACGTTTTTTATGTAGTTTGATATTACGTAAATATATTCATTTTTACCAATATTTCGATACTATTTCATGTAGTATCACGATATGTGATTTGGCCTTCATATCTCAGATTTTTGCATAATATTGCATTTTAAGCAAGTTTTCTTGCATTTTGTTTCATACTAAACATCATCGAATTTAGCAATATTTTGACGTTTATCATCCCCTTTTCCTTTATGTGATTTAAACAAAATATCATCGAATTAGGCAATATTTTGCCGTTTTTCCACGTTTTTTTGAATTTTCAGTTTATTGGTATTGATTCATTAAATATACGATAAAAATGATGCAAACACGTAATTGATTAGATAATAAACTAAAATACTTCACCTTTAATCACCTATTTATTTCTCTTTAAAATACTGAGTAAGATATTGAAAAGGGGAGAAGTTCGGTTTTTATTGCATATATCGACGTTTCAGCCGGATTAGAGCGGTTTTACGTGTACATCTTCCGTCGGTAATATAAACGGAAAATCAGGAACATTTTAGTTAATTTTAATGAGAACACATTGATTTTTATCATTTGTATTGGAAACAATATTGTCAGGTTTTTTCTTGGATCTAAATAATACGAAACCTCGCTCTATGATTCGAAGTTAAAATCCTCATATTTGGAATAATATTGACTTTTTTCACGTTTTTATGTAGTTTGATATTACGTAAATATATTCATTTTTACCAATATTTCGATACTATTTCATGTAGTATCACGATATGTGATTTGGCCTTCATATCTCAGGTTTTCGCATAATATTGCATTTTCAGCAAGCTTTCTTGCATTTTGCTTCGTACTAAACATCATCGAATTTAAGAATATTTTGACGTTTATCATCCCCTTTTCCTTTATGTGATTTAAACAAAATATCATCGAATTAGGCAATATTTTGCCGTTTTTCCACGTTTTTTTGAATTTTCAGTTTATTGGTATTGATTCATTAAATATACGATATAAATGATGCAAACACGTAATTGATTAGATAATAAACTTAAATACTTCACCTTTAATCATCTATTTATTTCTCTTTAAAATACTGAGTAAGATATTGAAAAGGGGAGAAGTTCGGTTTTTATTGCATATATCGACGTTTCAGCCGGATTAGAGCGATTTTCCGTGTACATCTTCCGTCGGTAATATAAACGGAAAATCAGGAACATTTTAGTTAATTCTAATGAGAACACATTGATTTTTATCATTTGTATTGGAAACAATATTATCATGTTTTTTCTTGGATCTAAATAATACGAAACCTCGCTCTATGATTCGAAGTTAAAATCCTCATATTTGGAATAATATTGACTTTTTTCACGTTTTTATGTAGTTTGATATTACGCAAATATATTCATTTTTACCAATATTTCGATACTATTTCATGTAGTATCACGATATGTGATTTGGCCTTCATATCTCAGATTTTCGCATAAAATTGCATTTTAAGCAAGCTTTCTTGCATTTTGTTTCGTACTAAACATCATCGAATTTAGCAATATTTTGACTTTTATCATCCCCTTTTCCTTTATGTGATTTAAACAAAATATCATCGAATTAGGCAATATTTTGCCGTTTTTCCACGTTTTTGTGAATTTTCAGTTTATTGGTATTGATTCATTAAATATACGATAAAAATGATGCAAACACGTAATTGATTAGATAATAAACTTAAATACTTCACCTTTAATCATCTATTTGTTTCTCTTTGAAATACTGAGTAACATATTGAAAAGGGGAGAAATTCGGTTTTTATTGCATATATCGACGTTTCAGCCAGAATAGAGCGGTTTTACGTGTACATCTTCCATCGGTAATATAAACGGAAATTCAGGAACATTTTAGTTAATTCTAATGAAAACACATTGATTTTTATCATTTGTATTGGAAACAACATTGTCATATGTCTTTTCTTGGATCTAAATAATACGAAACCTCGCTCTATGATTCGAAGTTAAAATCCTCATATTTGGAATAATATTGACTTTTTTCACGTTTTTATGTAGTTTGATATTACGCAAATATATTCATTTTTACCAATATTTCGATACTATTTCATGTATTATCACGATATGTGATTTGGCCTTCATATCTCAGATTTTCGCATAAAATTGCATTTTAAGCAAGCTTTCTTGCATTTTGTTTCGTACTAAACATCATCGAATTTAGCAATATTTTGACTTTTATCATCCCCTTTTCCTTTATGTGATTTAAACATAATATCATCGAATTAGGCAATATTTTGCCGTTTTTCCACGTTTTTGTGAATTTTCAGTTTATTGGTATTGATTCATTAAATATACGATAAAAATGATGCAAACACGTAATTGATTAGATAATAAACTTAAATACTTTACCTTTAATCATCTATTTGTTTCTCTTTGAAATACTGAGTAACATATTGAAAAGGGGAGAAATTCGGTTTTTATTGCATATATCGACGTTTCAGCCAGAATAGAGCGGTTTTACGTGTACATCTTCCATCGGTAATATAAACGGAAATTCAGGAACATTTTAGTTAATTCTAATGAAAACACATTGATTTTTATCATTTGTATTGGAAACAACATTGTCATATGTCTTTTCTTGGATCTAAATAATACGAAACCTCGCTCTATGATTCGAAGTTAAAATCCTCATATTTGGAATAATATTGACTTTTTTCACGTTTTTATGTAGTTTGATATTACGTAAATATATTCATTTTAACCAATATTTCGATACTATTTCATGTAGTATCACGATATGTGATTTGGCCTTCATATCTCAGATTTTCGCATAATATTGCATTTTAAGCAAGCATTCTTGCATTTTGCTTCGTACTTAACATCATCGAATTTAGCAATATTTTGACGTTTATCATCCCCTTTTACTTTATGTGATTTAAACAAAATATCATCGAATTAGGCAATATTTTGCCGTTTTTCCACGTTTTTTTGAATTTCCAGTTTATTGGTATTGATTCATTAAATATACGATAAAAATGATGCAAACACGTAATTGATTAGATAATAAACTTAAATACTTCACCTTTAATCATCTATTTGTTTCTCTTTGAAATTCTGAGTAAGATATTGAAAAGGGGAGAAGTTCGGTTTTTATTGCATATATCGACGTTTCAGCCGGAATAGAGCCGTTTTACGTGTACATCTTCCATCGGTAATATAAACGGAAAATCAGGAACATCTTAGTTAATTGTAATGAAAACACATTGATTTTTATCATTTGTATTGGAAACAACATTGTCATATATCTTTTCTTGGATCTAAATAATACGAAACCTCGCTATATGATTCGAAGTTAAAATACACAAATTTGGAATAATAGTGACTCTTTTTCACGTTTTTCATGTAGTTTGATATTACGTAAATATATTTATTTTTACCAATATCTCGATACTATTTCATGTAGTATCACGAAATGTGATTTGGCCTTCATATATCAGATTTTCGCATAATATTGCATTTTAAGCAAGTTTTCTTGCATTTTGTTTCATACTAAACATCATCGAATTTAGCAAAATTTTGACGTTTATCATCCCCTTTTCCTTTAGGTGATTTAAACAAAATATCATCGAATTAGGCAATATTTTGCCGTTTTTCCACGTTTTTGTGAATTTTCAGTTTATTGGTATTAATTCATTAAATATACGATAAAAATGATGCAAACACGTAATTGATTAGATAATAAACTTAAATACTTCACCTTTAATCATCTATTTGTTTCTCGTTGAAATACTGAGTAAGATATTGAAAAGGGGAGAAGTTCGGTTTTATTGCATATATCGACGTTCTAGCCGGATTTGAGCGGTTTTACGTGTACATCTTCCGTCGGTAATATAAACGGAAAATCAGGAACATTTTAGTTAATTCTAATGAGAACACATTGATTTTTATCATTTGTATTGGAAACAACATTGTCATATGTCTTTTCTTGGATCTAAATAATACGAAACCTCGCTCTATGATTCGAAGTTAAAATCCTCATATTTGGAATAATATTGACTTTTTTCACGTTTTTATGTAGTTTGATATTACGCAAATATATTCATTTTTACCAATATTTCGATACTATTTCATGTAGTATCACGATATGTGATTTGGCCTTCATATCTCAGATTTTCGCATAAAATTGCATTTTAAGCAAGCTTTCTTGCATTTTGTTTCGTACTAAACATCATCGAATTTAGCAATATTTTGACTTTTATCATCCCCTTTTCCTTTATGTGATTTAAACATAATATCATCGAATTAGGCAATATTTTGCCGTTTTTCCACGTTTTTGTGAATTTTCAGTTTATTGGTATTGATTCATTAAAAATACGATAAAAATGATGCAAACACGTAATTGATTAGATAATAAACTTAAATACTTTACCTTTAATCATCTATTTGTTTCTCTTTGAAATACTGAGTAACATATTGAAAAGGGGAGAAATTCGGTTTTTATTGCATATATCGACGTTTCAGCCAGAATAGAGCGGTTTTACGTGTACATCTTCCATCGGTAATATAAACGGAAATTCAGGAACATTTTAGTTAATTCTAATGAAAACACATTGATTTTTATCATTTGTATTGGAAACAACATTGTCATATGTCTTTTCTTGGATCTAAATAATACGAAACCTCGCTCTATGATTCGAAGTTAAAATCCTCATATTTGGAATAATATTGACTTTTTTCACGTTTTTATGTAGTTTGATATTACGTAAATATATTCATTTTAACCAATATTTCGATACTATTTCATGTAGTATCACGATATGTGATTTGGCCTTCATATCTCAGATTTTCGCATAATATTGCATTTTAAGCAAGCATTCTTGCATTTTGCTTCGTACTTAACATCATCGAATTTAGCAATATTTTGACGTTTATCATCCCCTTTTACTTTATGTGATTTAAACAAAATATCATCGAATTAGGCAATATTTTGCCGTTTTTCCACGTTTTTTTGAATTTCCAGTTTATTGGTATTGATTCATTAAATATACGATAAAAATGATGCAAACACGTAATTGATTAGATAATAAACTTAAATACTTCACCTTTAAAAATCTATTTGTTTCTCTTTGAAATTCTGAGTAAGATATTGAAAAGGGGAGAAGTTCGGTTTTTATTGCATATATCGACGTTTCAGCCAGAATAGAGCGGTTTTACGTGTACATCTTCCATCGGTAATATAAACGGAAATTCAGGAACATTTTAGTTAATTCTAATGAAAACACATTGATTTTTATCATTTGTATTGGAAACAACATTGTCATATGTCTTTTCTTGGATCTAAATAATACGAAACCTCGCTTTATGATTCGTAGTTAAAATCCACAAATTTGGAATAATAGTGAATCTCTTCACGTTTTTTAGGTAGTTTGATATTACGTAAATATATTCATTTTTACCAATATTTCGATACTATTTCATGTAGTATCACGAAATGTGATTTGGCCTTCATATCTCAGATTTTCGCATAATATTGCATTTTAAGCAAGTTTTCTTGCATTTTGTTTCATACTAAACATCATCGAATTTAGCAAAATTTTGACGTTTATCATCCCCTTTTCCTTTAGGTGATTTAAACAAAATATCATCGAATTAGGCAATATTTTGCCGTTTTTCAACGTTTTTGTGAATTTTCAGTTTATTGGTATTAATTCATTAAATATACGATAAAAATGATGCAAACACGTAATTGATTAGATAATAAACTTAAATATTTCACCTTTAATCATCTATTTGTTTCTCGTTGAAATACTGAGTTAGATATTGAAAAGGGGAGAAGTTCGGTTTTATTGCATATATCGACGTTCTAGCCAGATTTGAGCGGTTTTACGTGTACATCTTCCGTCAGTAATATAAACGGAAAATCAGGAACATTTTAGTTAATTCTAATGAGAACACATTGATTTTTATCATTTGTATTGGAAACAACATTGTCATATGTCTTTTCTTGGATCTAAATAATACGAAACCTCGCTCTATGATTCGAAGTTAAAATCCTCATATTTGGAATAATATTGACTTTTTTCACGTTTTTATGTAGTTTGATATTACGTAAATATATTCATTTTTACCAATATTTCGATACTATTTCATGTAGTATCACGATATGTGATTTGGCCTTCATATCTCAGATTTTCGCATAATATTGCATTTTAAGCAAGCTTTCTTGCATTTTGCTTAGTACTTAACATCATCGAATTTAGCAATATTTTGACGTTTATCATCCCCTTTTACTTTATGTGATTTAAACAAAATATCATCGAATTAGGCAATATTTTGCCGTTTTTCCACGTTTTTGTGAATTTCCAGTTTATTAGTATTGATTCATTATATATACGATAAAAATGATGCAAACACGTAATTGATTAGATAATAAACTTAAATACTTCACCTTTAATAATCTATTTGTTTCTCTTTGAAATACTGAGTAAAATATTGAAAAGGGGAGAAGTTCGGTTTTTATTGCATATATCGACGTTTCAGCCGGAATAGAGCGGTTTTACGTGTACATCTTCCATCGGTAATATAAACGGAAAATCAGGAACATCTTAGTTAATTGTAATGAAAACACATTGATTTTTATCATTTGTATTGGAAACAACATTGTCATATATCTTTTCTTGGATCTAAATAATACGAAACCTCGCTTTATGATTCGAAGTTAAAATCCACAAATTTGGAATAATAGTGACTCTTTTCACGTTTTTCATGTAGTTTGATATTACGTAAATATATTCATTTTTACCAATATCTCGATACTATTTCATGTATTATCACGAAATGTGATTTGGCCTTCATATCTCAGATTTTCGCATAATATTGCATTTTAAGAAAGTTTTCTTGCATTTTGTTTCATACTAAACTTCATCGAATTTAGCAATACTTTGACGTTTATCATCCCCTTTTCCTTTATGTGATTTAAACAAAATATCATCGAATTAGGCAATATTTTGCCGTTTTTCCACGTTTTTGTGAATATTCTGTTTATTGGTATTGATTCATTAAATATACGATAAAAATAATGCAAACACGTAATTGATTAGATAATAAACTTAAATACTTCACCTTTAATCATCTATTTATTTCTCTTTAAAATACTGAGTAAGATATTGAAAAGGGGAGAAGTTCGGTTTTTATTGCATATATCGACGTTTCAGCCGGATTAGAGCGGTTTTACGTGTACATCTTCCGTCGGTAATATAAATGGAAAATCAGGAACATTTTAGTTAATTCTAATGAGAACACATTGATTTTTATCATTTGTATTGGAAACAACATTGTCATGTTTTTTCTTGGATCTAAATAATACGAAACCTCGCTCTATGATTCGAAGTTAAAATCTCCATATTTGGAATAATATTGACTTTTTTCACGTTTTTATGAAGTTTGATATTACGTAAATATATTCATTTTTACCAATATTTCGATACTATTTCATGTAGTATCACGATATGTGATTTGGCCTTCATATCTCAGATTTTCGCATAATATTGCATTTTAAGCAAGCTTTCTTGCATTTTGTTTCGAACTAAACATCATCGAATTTAGCAATATTTTGACGTTTATCATCCCCTTTTACTTTATGTGATTTAAACAAAATATCATCGAATTAGGCAATATTTTGCCGTTTTTCCACGTTTTTGTGAATTTTCAGTTTATTGGTATTGATTCATTAAATATACGATAAAAATGATGCAAACACGTAATTGATTAGATAATAAACTTAAATACTTCACCTTTAATCATCTATTTGTTTCTCTTTGAAATACTGAGTAACATATTGAAAAGGGGAGAAGTTCGGTTTTTATTGCATATATCGACGTTTCAGCCGGAATAGAGCGGTTTTACGTGTACATCTTCCATCGGTAATATAAACGGAAATTCAGGAACATTTTAGTTAATTCTAATGAAAACACATTGATTTTTATCATTTGTATTGGAAACAACATTGTCATATGTCTTTTCTTGGATCTAATTAATACGAAACCTCGCTTTATGATTCGAAGTTAAAATCCACAAATTTGGAATAATAGTGACTCTTTTCACGTTTTTCATGTAGTTTAATATTACGTAAATATATTCATTTTTACCAATATCTCGATACTATTTCATGTATTATCAGGAAATGTGATTTGGCCTTCATATCTCTGATTTTCGCATAATATTGCATTTTAAGCAAGTTTTCTTGCATTTTGTTTCATACTAAACTTCATCGAATTTAGCAATACTTTGACGTTTATCATCCCCTTTTCCTTTATGTGATTTAAACAAAATATCATCGAATTAGGCAATATTTTGCCGTTTTTCCACGTTTTTGTGAATATTCTGTTTATTGGTATTGATTCATTAAATATACGATAAAAATGATGCAAACACGTAATTGATTAGATAATAAACTTAAATACTTCACCTTTAATTATCTATTTATTTCTCTTTAAAATACTGAGTAAGATATTGAAAAGGGGAGAAGTTCGGTTTTTATTGCATATATCGACGTTTCAGCCGGATTAGAGCGGTTTTACGTGTACATCTTCCGTCGGTAATATAAATGGAAAATCAGGAACATTTTAGTTAATTCTAATGAGAACACATTGATTTTTATCATTTGTATTGGAAACAACATTGTCAGGTTTTTTCTTGGATCTAAATAATACGAAACATCGCTCTATGATTCGAAGTTAAAATCCTCATATTTGGAATAATATTGACTTTTTTCACGTTTTTATGTAGTTTGATATTACGTAAATATATTCATTTTTACCAATATTTCGATACTATTTCATGTAGTATCACGATATGTGATTTGGCCTTCATATATCAGATTTTCGCATAATATTGCATTTTAAGCAAGCTTTCTTGCATTTTGTTTCGAACTAAACATCATCGAATTTAGCAATATTTTGACGTTTATCATCCCCTTTTCCTTTATGTGATTTAAACAAAATATCATCGAATTAGGCAATATTTTGCCGTTTTTCCACGTTTTTGTGAATTTTCAGTTTATTGGTATTGATTCATTAAATATACGATAAAAATGATGCAAACACGTAATTGATTAGATAATAAACTTAAATACTTCACCTTTAATCATCTATTTGTTTCTCTTTGAAATACTGAGTAACATATTGAAAAGGGGAGAAGTTCGGTTTTTATTGCATATATCGACGTTTCAGCAGGAATAGAGCGGTTTTACGTGTACATCTTCCATCGGTAATATAAACGGAAATTCAGGAACATTTTAGTTAATTCTAATGAAAACACATTGATTTTTATCATTTGTATTGGAAACAACATTGTCATATGTCTTTTCTTGGATCTAATTAATACGAAACCTCGCTTTATGATTCGAAGTTAAAATCCACAAATTTGGAATAATAGTGACTCTTTTCACGTTTTTCATGTAGTTTGATATTACGTAAATATATTCATTTTTACCAATATCTCGATACTATTTCATGTATTATCACGAAATGTGATTTGGCCTTCATATCTCAGATTTTCGCATAATATTGCATTTTAAGCAAGTTTTCTTGCATTTTGTTTCATACTAAACTTCATCGAATTTAGCAATACTTTGACGTTTATCATCCCCTTTTCCTTTATGTGATTTAAACAAAATATCATCGAATTAGGCAATATTTTGCCGTTTTTCCACGTTTTTGTGAATATTCTGTTTATTGGTATTGATTCATTAAATATACGATAAAAATGATGCAAACACGTAATTGATTAGATAATAAACTTAAATACTTCACCTTTAATTATCTATTTATTTCTCTTTAAAATACTGAGTAAGATATTGAAAAGGGGAGAAGTTCGGTTTTTATTGCATATATCGACGTTTCAGCCGGATTAGAGCGGTTTTACGTGTACATCTTCCGTCGGTAATATAAATGGAAAATCAGGAACATTTTAGTTAATTCTAATGAGAACACATTGATTTTTATCATTTGTATTGGAAACAACATTGTCAGGTTTTTTCTTGGATCTAAATAATACGAAACATCGCTCTATGATTCGAAGTTAAAATCCTCATATTTGGAATAATATTGACTTTTTTCACGTTTTTATGTAGTTTGATATTACGTAAATATATTCATTTTTACCAATATTTCGATACTATTTCATGTAGTATCACGATATGTGATTTGGCCTTCATATATCAGATTTTCGCATAATATTGCATTTTAAGCAAGCTTTCTTGCATTTTGTTTCGTACTAAACATCATCGAATTTAGCAATATTTTGCCGTTTATCATCCCCTTTTCCTTTATGTGATTTAAACAAAATATCATCGAATTAGGCAATATTTTGCCGTTTTTCCACGTTTTGGTGAATTTTCAGTTTATTGGTATTGATTCATTAAATATACGATAAAAATGATGCAAACACGTAATTGATTAGATAATAAACTTAAATACTTCACCTTTAATCATCTATTTGTTTCTCGTTGAAATACTGAGTAAGATATTGAAAAGGGGAGAAGTTCGGTTATATTGCATATATCGACGTTCTAGCCGGATTTGAGTGGTTTTACGTGTACATCTTCCGTCGGTAATATAAACGGAAAATCAGGAACATTTTAGTTAATTCTAATGAGAACACATTGATTTGTATCATTTGTATTGGAAACAACATTGTCATATGTCTTTTCTTGGATCTAAATAATACGAAACCTCGCTCTATGATTCGAAGTTAAAATCCTCATATTTGGAATAATATTGACTTTTTTCACGTTTTTATGTAGTTTGATATTACGTAAATATATTCATTTTTACCAATATTTCGATACTATTTCATGTAGTATCACGATATGTGATTTGGCCTTCATATCTCAGATTTTCGCATAATATTGCATTTTAAGCAAGCTTTCTTGCATTTTGCTTAGTACTTAACATCATCGAATTTAGCAATATTTTGACGTTTATCATCCCCTTTTACTTTATGTGATTTAAACAAAATATCATCGAATTAGGCAATATTTTGCCGTTTTTCCACGTTTTTGTGAATTTCCAGTTTATTGGTATTGATTCATTAAATATACGATAAAAATGATGCAAACACGTAATTGATTAGATAATAAACTTAAATACTTCACCTTTAATCGTCTTTTGTTTCTCTTTGAAATACTGAGTAAGATATTGAAAAGGGGAGAAGTTCGGTTTTTATTGCATATATCAACGTTTCAGCCGGAATAGAGCGGTTTTACGTGTACATCTTCCATCGGTAATATAAACGGAAAATCAGGAACATCTTAGTTAATTGTAATGAAAACACATTGATTTTTATCATTTGTATTGGAAACAACATTGTCATATGTCTTTTCTTGGATCTAATTAATACGAAACCTCGCTTTATGATTCGAAGTTAAAATCCACAAATTTGGAATAATAGTGACTCTTTTCACGTTTTTCATGTAGTTTGATATTACGTAAATATATTCATTTTTACCAATATCTCGATACTATTTCATGTATTATCACGAAATGTGATTTGGCCTTCATATCTCAGATTTTCGCATAATATTGCATTTTAAGCAAGTTTTCTTGCATTTTGTTTCATACTAAACTTCATCGAATTTAGCAATACTTTGACGTTTATCATCCCCTTTTCCTTTATGTGATTTAAACAAAATATCATCGAATTAGGCAATATTTTGCCGTTTTTCCACGTTTTTGTGAATATTCTGTTTATTGGTATTGATTCATTAAATATACGATAAAAATGATGCAAACACGTAATTGATTAGATAATAAACTTAAATACTTCACCTTTAATCATCTATTTATTTCTCTTTGAAATACTGAGTAACATATTGAAAAGGGGAGAAGTTCGGTTTTTATTGCATATATCGACGTTTAAGCCGGAATAGAGCGGTTTTACGTGTACATCTTCCAACGGTAATATAAACGGAAATTCAGAAACATTTTAGTTAATTCTAATGAAAACACATTGATTTTTATCATTTGTATTGGAAACAACATTGTCATATGTCTTTTCTTGGATCTAAATAATACGAAACCTCGCTTTATGATTCGACGTTAAAATCCACAAATTTGGAATAATAGTGAATCTCTTCACGTTTTTTAGGAAGTTTGATATTACGTATATATATTCATTTTTAGCAATATTTCGATACTATTTCATGTAGTATCACGATATGTGATTTGGCCTTCATATATCAGATTTTTGCATAATATTGCATTCTAAGCTAGTTTTCTTGCATTTTGTTTCATACTAAACTTCATCGAATTTAGCAATATTTTGACGTTTATCATCCCCTTTTCCTTTATGTGATTTAAACAAAATATCATCGAATTAGGCAATATTTTGCCATTTTTCCACGTTTTTGTGAATTTTCAGTTTATTGGTATTAATTCATTAAATATAAGATAAAAATGATGCAAACACGTAAATGATTAGACAATAAGCTTAAATACTTCACCTTTAATCATCTATTTGTTTCTCGTTGAATTACTGAGTAAGATATTGAAAAATGGAGAAGTTCGGTTTTTATTGCATATATCGACGTTTCGGCCGGAATAGAGCAGTTTTACGTGTACATCTTCCATCGGTAAAATAAACGGAAAATCAGGAACATTTTAGTTAATTGTAATGAAAACACATTGATTTTTATCATTTGTATTGGAAACAACATTGTCATATGTCTTTTCTTGGATCTAAATAATAAGAAAACCTCGCTTTATGATTCGAAGTTAAAATCCACAAATTTGGAATAATAGTGAATCTCTTCACGTTTTTTATGTAGTTTGATATTACGTAAATATATTCATTTTACCAATATTTCGATACTATTTCATGTAGTATCACGAAATGTGATTTGGCCTTCATATCTCAGATTTTCGCATAATATTGCGTTTTAAGCAAGTTTTCTTGCATTTTGTTTCATACTAAACTTCATCGAATTTAGCAATACTTTGACGTTTATCATCCCCTTTTCCTTTATGTGATTTAAACAAAATATCATCGAATTAGGCAATATTTTGCCTTTTTCCACGTTTTTGTGAATTTTCAGTTTATTGGTATTAATTCATTAAATATACGATAAAAATGATGCAAACACGTAATTGATTAGATAATAAACTTAAACACTTCACCTTTAATCATCTATTTGTTTCTCGTTGAAATACTGAGTAAGATATTGAAAAGGGGAGAAGTTCGATTTTTATTGCATATATCGACGTTTCAGCCGGAATAGAGCGGTTTTACGTGTATATCTTCCATCAGTAATATAAACGGAAAATCAGGAACATTTTAGTTAATTCTAATGAAAACACATTGATTTTTATCATTTGTATTGGAAACAACATTGTCATATGTCTTTTCTTGGATCTAAATAATACGAAACCTCGCTTTATGATTCAAAGTTAAAATTCAAAAATTTGGAATAATAGTGACTCTCTTCACGTTTTTCACGTATTTTGATATTACGTAAATATATTCATTTTTACCAATATTTCGATACTATTTCATGTAGTATCACGAAATGTGATTTGGCCTTCATATCTCAGATTTTCGCATAATATTGCATTTTAAGCAAGTTTTCTTGCATTATGTTTCATACTAAACATCATCGAATTTAGCAAAATTTTGACATTTATCATCCCCTTTTCCTTTAGGTGATTTAAACAAAATATCATCGAATTAGGCAATATTTTGCCGTTTTTCCACGTTTTTGTGAATTTTCAGTTTATTGGTATTAATTCATTAAATATACGATAAAAATGATGCAAACACGTAATTGATTAGATAATAAACTTAAATACTTCACCTTTAATCATCTATTTGTTTCTCGTTGAAATACTGAGTAAGATATTGAAAAGGGGAGAAGTTCGGTTTTATTGCATATATCGACGTTCTAGCCGGATTTGAGCGGTTTTACGTGTACATCTTCCGTCGGTAATATAAACGGAAAATCAGGAACATTTTAGTTAATTCTAATGAGAACACATTGATTTTTATCATTTGTATTGGAAACAACATTGTCATATGTCTTTTCTTGGATCTAAATAATACGAAACCTCGCTCTATGATTCGAAGTTAAAATCCTCATATTTGGAATAATATTGACTTTTTTCACCTTTTTATGTAGTTTGATATTACGTAAATATATTCATTTTTACCAATATTTCGATACTATTTCATGTAGTATCACGATATGTGATTTGGCCTTCATATCTCAGATTTTCGCATAATATTGCATTTTAAGCAAGCTTTCTTGCATTTTGCTTAGTACTTAACATCATCGAATTTAGCAATATTTTGACGTTTATCATCCCCTTTTACTTTATGTGATTTAAACAAAATATCATCGAATTAGGCAATATTTTGCCGTTTTTCCACGTTTTTTGTGAATTTCCAGTTTATTGGTATTGATTCATTAAATATACGATAAAAATGATGCAAACACGTAATTGATTAGATAATAAACTTAAATACTTCACCTTTAATCATCTTTTGTTTCTCTTTGAAATACTGAGTAAGATATTGAAAAGGGGAGAAGTTCGGTTTTTATTGCATATATCAACGTTTCAGCCGGAATAGAGCGGTTTTACGTGTACATCTTCCATCGGTAATATAAACGGAAAATCAGGAACATCTTAGTTAATTGTAATGAAAACACATTGATTTTTATCATTTGTATTGGAAACAACATTGTCATATGTCTTTTCTTGGATCTAATTAATACGAAACCTCGCTTTATGATTCGAAGTTAAAATCCACAAATTTGGAATAATAGTGACTCTTTTCACGTTTTTCATGTAGTTTGATATTACGTAAATATATTCATTTTTACCAATATCTCGATACTATTTCATGTATTATCACGAAATGTGATTTGGCCTTCATATCTCAGATTTTCGCATAATATTGCATTTTAAGCAAGTTTTCTTGCATTTTGTTTCATACTAAACTTCATCGAATTTAGCAATACTTTGACGTTTATCATCCCCTTTTCCTTTATGTGATTTAAACAAAATATCATCGAATTAGGCAATATTTTGCCGTTTTTCCACGTTTTTGTGAATATTCTGTTTATTGGTATTGATTCATTAAATATACGATAAAAATGATGCAAACACGTAATTGATTAGATAATAAACTTAAATACTTCACCTTTAATCATCTATTTATTTCTCTTTGAAATACTGAGTAACATATTGAAAAGGGGAGAAGTTCGGTTTTTATTGCATATATCGACGTTTAAGCCGGAATAGAGCGGTTTTACGTGTACATCTTCCAACGGTAATATAAACGGAAATTCAGAAACATTTTAGTTAATTCTAATGAAAACACATTGATTTTTATCATTTGTATTGGAAACAACATTGTCATATGTCTTTTCTTGGATCTAAATAATACGAAACCTCGCTTTATGATTCGACGTTAAAATCCACAAATTTGGAATAATAGTGAATCTCTTCACGTTTTTTAGGAAGTTTGATATTACGTATATATATTCATTTTTAGCAATATTTTGATACTATTTCATGTAGTATCACGAAATGTGATTTGGCCTTCATATCTCAGATTTTCGCATAATATTGCATTTTAAGCAAGTTTTCTTGCATTTTGTTTCGTACTAAACATCATCGAATTTAGCAATATTTTGACGTTTATCATCCCCTTTTCCTTTATGTGATTTAAACAAAATATCATCGAATTAGGCAATATTTTGCTTTTTTCCACGTTTTTGTGAATTTTCAGTTTATTGGTATTAATTCATTAAATATACGATAAAAATGATGCAAACACGTAATTGATTAGATAATAAACTTAAACACTTCACCTTTAATCATCTATTTGTTTCTCGTTGAAATACTGAGTAAGATATTGAAAAGGGGAGAAGTTCGATTTTTATTGCATATATCGACGTTTCAGCCGGAATAGAGCGGTTTTACGTATATATCTTCCATCGGTAATATAAACGGAAAATCAGGAACATTTTAGTTAATTCTAATGAAAACACATTGATTTTTATCATTTGTATTGGAAACAACATTGTAATATGTCTTTTCTTGGATCTAAATAATACGAAACCTCTCTCTATGATTCGAAGTTAAAATCCACATATTTGGAATAATATTGACTTTTTTCACGTTTTTTATGTAGTTTGATATTCCGTAAATATATTCATTTTTACCAATACTACAATATTTCATGTAGTATAACGATATGTGATTCGGCCTTCATATCTCAGATTTTCGCATAATATTGCATTTTAAGCAAGCTTTCTTGCATTTTGTTTCGTACTAAACATCATCGAATTTAGCAATATTTTGACGTTTATCATCCCCTTTTCCTTTATGTGATTTAAACAAAATATCATCGAATTAGGCAATATTTTGCCGTTTTTCCACGTTTTTGTGAATTTTCAGTTTATTGGTATTGATTCAATAAATATACGATAAAAATGATGCAAACACGTAATTGATTAGATAATAAATTTAAATACATCACCTTTAATCATCTATTTGTTTCTCTTTGAAATACTGAGTAAGATATTGAAAAGGGGAGAAGTTCGGTTTTTATTGCATATATCGACCTTTCAGCCGAAATAGAGCGGTTTTACGTGTACATCTTCCATCCGTAATATAAAGGAAAATCAGGAACATTTTAGTTAATTCTAATGAAAACACATTGATTTTTATCATTTGTATTGGAAACAACATTGTCATATGTCTTTTCTTGGATCTAAATAATACGAAACCTCGCTTTATGATTCGAAGTTAAAATTCACAAATTTGGAATAATAGTGACTCTCTTCACATTTTTCATGTAGTTTGATATTACGTAAAT
The DNA here is from genome assembly GCF_040958095.1 of Procambarus clarkii. Lineage (NCBI taxonomy): Eukaryota > Metazoa > Arthropoda > Malacostraca > Decapoda > Cambaridae > Procambarus > Procambarus clarkii. The sequence continues at coordinate 42,597,380 of NC_091184.1, forward strand.
ATATTCATTTTTACCAATATTTCGATACTATTTCATGTAGTATCACGAAATGTGATTTGGCCTTCATATCTCAGATTTTCGCATAATATTGCATTTTAAGCAAGTTTTCTTGCATTTTGTTTCATACTAAACATCATCGAATTTAGCAATATTTTGACGTTTATCATCCCCTTTTAATTTATGTGATTTAAACAAAATATCATCGAATTAGGCAATATTTTGCCGTTTTTCCACGTTTTTGTGAATTTTCAGTTTATTGGTATTGATTCATTAAATATACGATAAAAATGATGGAAACACGTAATTGATTACATAATAAACTTAAATACTTCACCTTTAATCATCTATTTGTTTCTCTTTGAAATACTGAGTAACATATTGAAAAGGGGAGAAGTTCGGTTTTTATTGCATATATCGACGTTTCAGCCGGAATAGAGCGGTTTTACGTGTACATCTTCCATCGGTAATATAAACGGAAATTCAGGAACATTTTAGTTAATTCTAATGAAAACACATTGATTTTTATCATTTGTATTGGAAACAACATTGTCATATGTCTTTTCTTGGATCTAAATAATACGAAACCTCGCTTTATGATTCGAAGTTAAAATCCACAAATTTGGAATAATAGTGAATCTCTTCACGTTTTTTAGGTAGTTTGATATTACGTATATATATTAATTTTTACCAATATTTCGATACTATTTCATTTAGTATCACGATATGTGATTTGGCCTTCATATATCAGATTTTTGCATAATATTGCATTTTAAGCAAGTTTTCTTGCATTTTGTTTCATACTAAACTTCATCGAATTTAGCAATATTTTGACGTTTATCATCCCCTTTTCCTTTATGTGATTTAAACAAAATATCATCGAATTAGACAATATTTTCCGTTTTTCCAAGTTTTTGTGAATTTTCAGTTTATTGGTATTAATTCATTAAATATACGATAAAAATGATGCACACACGTAATTGATTAGATAATAAACTTAAATACTTCACCTTTAATCATCTATTTGTTTCTCGTTGAAATACTGAGTAAGATATTGAAAAGGGGAGAAGTTCGGTTTTTATTGCATATATCGACGTTTCACCCGGATTAGAGCGGTTTTACGTGTACATTTTCCATCGGTAATATAAACGGAAAATCAGGAACATTTTAGTTAATTCTAATGAAAACACATTGATTTTTATCATTTGTATTGGAAACAACATTGTTATATGTCTTTTCTTGGATCTAAATAATACGAAACCTCGCTTTATAATTCGAAGTAAAAATCCACAAATTTGGAATAATAGTGAATCTCTTCACGTTTTTTATGTAGTTTGATATTACGTAATTATATTCATTTTTACCAATATTTCGATACTATTTCATGTAGTATCACGATATGTGATTTGGCCTTCATATCTCAGATTTTTGCATAATATTGCATTTTAAGCAAGTTTTCTTGCATTTTGTTTCATACTAAACATCATCGAATTTAGCAATATTTTGACGTTTATCATCCCCTTTTCCTTTATGTGATTTAAACAAAATATCATCGAATTAGGCAATATTTTGCCGTTTTTCCACGTATTTGTGAATTTTCAGTTTATTGGTATTAATTCATTAAATATACGATAAAAATGATGCAAACACGTAATTGATTAGATAATAAACTTAAATACTTCACCTTTAATCATCTATTTGTTTCTCGTTGAATTACTGAGTAAGATATTGAAAAGGGGAGAAGTTCGGTTTTTATTGCATATATCGACGTTTCAGCCGGAATAGAGCAGTTTTATGTGTACATCTTCCATCGGTAATATAAACGGAAAATAAGGAACATTTTAGTTAATTGTAATAAAAACACATTGATTTTTATCATTTGTATTGGAAACAACATTGTCATATATCTTTTCTTGGATCTAAATAATACGAAACCTCGCTTTATGTTTCAAAGTTAAAATCCAGAAATTTGGAATAATAGTGACTCTCTTCACGTTTTTCATGTAGATTGATATTACGTAAATATATTCATTTTTACCAATATTTCGATACTATTTCATGTAGTATCACGAAATGTGATTTGGCCTCTATATCTCAGATTATCGCATAATATTGCATTTTAAGCTAGTTTTCTTGCATTTTGTTTCATACTAAACTTCATCGAATTTAGCAATACTTTAACGTTTATCATCCCCTTTTCCTTTATGTGATTTAAACAAAATATCATCGAATTAGACAATATTTAGCCGTTTTTCCAAGTTTTTGTGAATTTTCAGTTTATTGGTATTAATTCATTAAATTTACGATAAAAATGATGCACACACGTAATTGATTAGATATTAAACTTAAATACTTCAAATTAATCATCTATTTGTTTCTCGTTGATATACTGAGTAAGATATTGAAAAGGGGAGAAGTTCGGTTTTTATTGCATATATCGACGTTTCAGCCGGATTAGAGCGGTTTTACGTGTACATCTTCCGTCGGTAATATAAACGGAAAATCAGGAACATTTTAGTTAATTTTAATGAGAACACATTGATTTTTATCATTTGTATTGGAAACAACATTGTCATATGTCTTTTCTTGGATCTAAATAATACGAAACCTCGCTCTATGATTCGAAGTTAAAATCCTCATATTTGGAATAATATTGACTTTTTTCACGTTTTTTATGTAGTTTGATATTACGTAAATATATTCATTTTTACCAATATTTCGATACTATTTCATGTAGTACCACGATATGTGATTCGGCCTTCATATCTCAGATTTTCGCATAATATTGCATTTTAAGCAAGCTTTCCTGCATTGTTTCGTACTAAACATCATCGAATTTAGCAATATTTTGACGTTTATCATCCCCTTTTCCTTTATGTGATTTAAACAAAATATCATCGAATTAGGCCATATTTTGCCGTTTTTCAACGTTTTTTTGAATTTTCAGTTTATTGGTATTGATTCATTAAATATACGATAAAAATGATGCAAACACGTAATTGATTAGATAATAAATTTAAATACTTCACCTTTAATCATCTATTTGTTTCTCTTTGAAATACTGAGTAAGATATTGAAAAGGGGAGAAGTTCGGTTTTTATTGCATATATCGACCTTTCAGCCGGAATAGAGCGGTTTTACGTGTACTTCTTCCATCCGTAATGTAAACGGAAAATCAGGAACATTTTAGTTAATTCTAATGAAAACACATTGATTTTTATCATTTGTATTGGAAACAACATTGTCATATGTCTTTTCTTGGATCTAAATAATACGAAACCTCGCTCTATGATTCGAAGTTAAAATCCTCATATATGGAATAATATTGACTTTTTTCACGTTTTTTATGTAGTTTGATATTACGTAAATATATTCATTTTTACCATTATTTCGATACTATTTCATGTAGTATCACGATATGTGATTTGGTCTTCATATCTCAGATTTTCGCAAAATATTGCATTTTAAGCAAGCTTTCTTGCATTTTGTTTCGTACTAAACATCATCGAATTTAGCAATATTTTGACGTTTATCATCCCCTTTTCCTTTATGTGATTTAAACAAAATATCATCGAATTAGGCAATATTTTACCGTTTTTCCACGTTTTTGTGAATTTTCAGTTTATTGGTATTAATTCAATAAATATACGATAAAAATGATGCAAACACGTAATTGATTAGATAATAAACTTAAAATACTTCACCTTTAATCATCTATTTGTTTCTCGTTGAAATACTGAGTAAGATATTGAAAAGGGGAGAAGTTCGGTTTTTATTGCATATATCGAAGTTTCAGCCGGATTAGAGCGGTTTTACGTGTACATCTTCCGTCGGTAATATAAACGGAAAATCAGGAACATTTTAGTTAATTCTAATGAGAACACATTGACTTTTATCATTTGTATTGGAAACAACATTGTCATATGTCTTTTCTTGGATCTAAATAATACGAAACCTCGCTCTATGATTCGAAGTTAAAATCCTCATATTTGGAATAATATTGACTTTTTTCACGTTTTTTATGTAGTTTGACATTACGTAAATATATTCATTTTTACCAATATTTCGATACTATTTCATGTAGTATCACGATATGTGATTCGGCCTTCATATCTCAGATTTTCGAATAATATTGCATTTTAAGCAAGCTTTCTTGCATTTTGTTTCGTACTAAACATCATCGAATTTAGCAATTTTTTGACGTTTATCATCCCCTTTTCCTTTATGTGATTTAAACAAAATATCATCGAATTAGGCAATATTTTGCCGTTTTTCCACGTTTTTGTGAATTTTCAGTTTATTGGTATTGATTCATTAAATATACGATAAAAATGATGCAAACACGTAAATGATTAGATAATAAACTTAAATACTTCACCTTTAATCATCTATTTGTTTCTCGTTGAATTACTGAGTAAGATATTGAAAAGGGGAGAAGTTCGGTTTTTATTGCATATATCGACGTTTCGGCCGGAATAGAGCAGTTTTACGTGTACATCTTCCATCGGTAATATAAACGGAAAATCAGGAACATTTTAGTTAATTGTAATGAAAACACATTGATTTTTATCATTTGTATTGGAAACAACATTGTCATATATCTTTTCTTGGATCTAAATAATACGAAACCTCGCTTTATGATTCGAAGTTAAACTCCACAAATTTGGAATAATAGTGACTCTCTTCACGTTTTTCATGTAGTTTGATATTACGTAAATATATTCATTTTTACCAATATTTCGATACTATTTCATGTAGTATCACGAAATGTGATTTGGCCTCCATATCTCAGATTTTCGCATTATATTGCATTTTAAGCAAGTTTTCTTGCATTTTGTTTCATACTAAACATCATCGAATTTAGCAAAATTTTGACGTTTATCATCCCCTTTTCCTTTAGGTGATTTAAACAAAATATCATCGAATTATTCAATATTTTGCCGTTTTTCCACGTTTTTTTGAATTTTCAGTTTATTGGTATTAATTCATTAAATATACGATAAAAATGATGCAAACACGTAATTGATTAGATAATAAACTTAAATACTTCACCTTTAATCATCTATTTGTTTCTCTTTGAAATACTGAGTAAGATATTGAAAAGGGGAGAAGTTCGGTTTTTATTGCATATATCGACGTTCTATCCGGATTAGAGCGGTTTTACGTGTACATCTTCCGTCGGTAATATAAACGGAAAATCAGGAACATTTTAGTTAATTCTAATGAGAACACATTGATTTTTATCATTTGTATTGGAAACAACATTCTCATATGTCTTTTCTAGGATCTAAATAATACGAAACCTCGCTCTATGATTCGAAGTTAAAGTCCTCATATTTGGAATAATATTGACTTTTTTCACGTTTTTATGTAGTTTGATATTACGTAAATATATTCATTTTTACCAATATTTCGATACTATTTCAAGTAATATCACGATATGTGATTTGGCCTTCATATCTCAGATTTTCGCATAATATTGCATTTTAAGCAAGTTTTCTTGCATTTTGTTTCATACTAAACTTCATCGAATTTAGCAATACTTTGACGTTTATCATCCCCTTTTCCTTTATGTGATTTAAACAAAATATCATCGAATTAGGCCATATTTTGCCGTTTTTCAACGTTTTTTTGAATTTTCAGTTTATTGGTATTGATTCATTAAATATACGATAAAATTGATGCAATCACGTAATTGATTAGATAATAAATTTAAATACTTCACCTTTAATCATTTATTTGTTTCTCTTTGAAATACTGAGTAAGATATTGAAAAGGGGAGAAGTTCGGTTTTTATTGCATATATCGACCTTTCAGCCGGAATAGAGCGGTTTTACGTGTACATCTTCCATCCGTAATATAAACGGAAAATCAGGAACATTTTAGTTAATTCTAATGAAAACACATTGATTTTTATCATTTGTATTGGAAACAACATTGTCATATGTCTTTTCTTGGATCTAAATAATACGAAACCTCGCTCTATGATTCGAAGTTAAAATCCTCATATATGGAATAATATTGACTTTTTTCACGTTTTTTATGTAGTTTGATATTACGTAAATATATTCATTTTTACCATTATTTCGATACTATTTCATGTAGTATCACGATATGTGATTTGGTGTTCATATCTCAGATTTTCGCAAAATATTGCATTTTAAGCAAGCTTTCTTGCATTTTGTTTCGTACTAAACATCATCGAATTTAGCAATATGTTGACGTTTATCATCCCCTTTTCCTTTATGTGATTTAAACAAAATATCATCGAATTAGGCAATATTTTGCCGTTTTTCCACGTTTTTGTTAATTTTCAGTTTATTGGTATTAATTCAATAAATATACGATAAAAATGATGCAAACACGTAATTGATTAGATAATAAACTTAAAATACTTCACCTTTAATCATCTATTTGTTTCTCGTTGAAATACTGAGTAAGATATTGAAAAGGGGAGAAGTTCGGTTTTTATTGCATATATCGAAGTTTCAGCCGGATTAGAGCGGTTTTAAGTGTACATCTTCCGTCGGTAATATAAACGGAAAATCAGGAACATTTTAGTTAATTCTAATGAGAACACATTGATTTTTATCATTTGTATTGGAAACAACATTGTCATATGTCTTTTCTTGGATCTAAATAATACGAAACCTCGCTCTATGATTCGAAGTTAAAATCCTCATATTTGGAATAATATTGACTTTTTTCACGTTTTTTATGTAGTTTGACATTACGTAAATATTATCATTTTTACCAATATTTCGATACTATTTCATGTAGTATCACGATATGTGATTCGGCCTTCATATCTCAGATTTTCGAATAATATTGCATTTTAAGCAAGCTTTCTTGCATTTTGTTTCGTACTAAACATCATCGAATTTAGCAATATTTTGACGTTTATCATCCCCTTTTCCTTTATGTGATTTAAACAAAATATCATCGAATTAGGCAATATTTTGCCCTTTTTCCACGTTTTTGTGAATTTTCAGTTTATTGGTATTGATTCATTAAATATACGATAAAAATGATGCAAACACGTAAATGATTAGATAATAAACTTAAATACTTCACCTTTAATCATCTATTTGTTTCTCGTTGAATTACTGAGTAAGATATTGAAAAGGGGAGAAGTTCGGTTTTTATTGCATATATCGACGTTTCGGCCGGAATAGAGCAGTTTTACGTGTACATCTTCCATCGGTAATATAAACGGAAAATCAGGAACATTTTAGTTAATTGTAATGAAAACACATTGATTTTTATCATTTGTATTGGAAACAACATTGTCATATATCTTTTCTTGGATCTAAATAATACGAAACCTCGCTTTATGATTCGAAGTTAAACTCCACAAATTTGGAATAATAGTGACTCTCTTCACGTTTTTCATGTAGTTTGATATTACGTAAATATATTCATTTTTACCAATATTTCGATACTATTTCATGTAGTATCACGAAATGTGATTTGGCCTCCATATCTCAGATTTTCGCATTATATTGCATTTTAAGCAAGTTTTCTTGCATTTTGTTTCATACTAAACATCATCGAATTTAGCAAAATTTTGACGTTTATCATCCCCTTTTCCTTTAGGTGATTTAAACAAAATATCATCGAATTATTCAATATTTTGCCGTTTTTCCACGTTTTTGTGAATTTTCAGTTTATTGGTATTAATTCATTAAATATACGATAAAAATGATGCAAACACGTAATTGATTAGATAATAAACTTAAATACTTCACCTTTAATCATCTATTTGTTTCTCTTTGAAATACTGAGTAAGATATTGAAAAGGGGAGAAGTTCGGTTTTTATTGCATATATCGACGTTCTATCCGGATTAGAGCGGTTTTACGTGTACATCTTCCGTCGGTAATATAAACGGAAAATCAGGAACATTTTAGTTAATTCTAATGAGAACACATTGATTTTTATCATTTGTATTGGAAACAACATTCTCATATGTCTTTTCTAGGATCTAAATAATACGAAACCTCGCTCTATGATTCGAAGTTAAAGTCCTCATATTTGGAATAATATTGACTTTTTTCACGTTTTTATGTAGTTTGATATTACGTAAATATATTCATTTTTACCAATATTTCGATACTATTTCAAGTAATATCACGATATGTGATTTGGCCTTCATATCTCAGATTTTCGCATAATATTGCATTTTAAGCAAGTTTTCTTGCATTTTGTTTCATACTAAACTTCATCGAATTTAGCAATACTTTGACGTTTATCATCCCCTTTTCCTTTATGTGATTTAAACAAAATATCATCGAATTAGGCAATATTTTGCCGTTTTTCCACGTTTTTGTGAATATTCTGTTTATTGGTATTGATTCATTAAATATACGATAAAAATGATGCAAACACGTAATTGATTAGATAATAAACTTAAATACTTCACCTTTAATCATCTATTTATTTCTCTTTGAAATACTGAGTAACATATTGAAAAGGGGAGAAGTTCGGTTTTTATTGCATATATCGACGTTTAAGCCGGAATAGAGCGGTTTTACGTGTACATCTTCCAACGGTAATATAAACGGAAATTCAGAAACATTTTAGTTAATTCTAATGAAAACACATTGATTTTTATCATTTGTATTGGAAACAACATTGTCATATGTCTTTTCTTGGATCTAAATAATACGAAACCTCGCTTTATGATTCGACGTTAAAATCCACAAATTTGGAATAATAGTGAATCTCTTCACGTTTTTTAGGAAGTTTGATATTACGTATATATATTCATTTTTAGCAATATTTCGATACTATTTCATGTAGTATCACGATATGTGATTTGGCCTTCATATATCAGATTTTTGCATAATATTGCATTCTAAGCTAGTTTTCTTGCATTTTGTTTCATACTAAACTTCATCGAATTTAGCAATATTTTGACGTTTATCATCCCCTTTTCCTTTATGTGATTTAAACAAAATATCATCGAATTAGGCAATATTTTGCCATTTTTCCACGTTTTTGTGAATTTTCAGTTTATTGGTATTAATTCATTAAATATAAGATAAAAATGATGCAAACACGTAAATGATTAGACAATAAGCTTAAATACTTCACCTTTAATCATCTATTTGTTTCTCGTTGAATTACTGAGTAAGATATTGAAAAATGGAGAAGTTCGGTTTTTATTGCATATATCGACGTTTCGGCCGGAATAGAGCAGTTTTACGTGTACATCTTCCATCGGTAAAATAAACGGAAAATCAGGAACATTTTAGTTAATTGTAATGAAAACACATTGATTTTTATCATTTGTATTGGAAACAACATTGTCATATGTCTTTTCTTGGATCTAAATAATAAGAAAACCTCGCTTTATGATTCGAAGTTAAAATCCACAAATTTGGAATAATAGTGAATCTCTTCACGTTTTTTATGTAGTTTGATATTACGTAAATATATTCATTTTACCAATATTTCGATACTATTTCATGTAGTATCACGAAATGTGATTTGGCCTTCATATCTCAGATTTTCGCATAATATTGCGTTTTAAGCAAGTTTTCTTGCATTTTGTTTCATACTAAACTTCATCGAATTTAGCAATACTTTGACGTTTATCATCCCCTTTTCCTTTATGTGATTTAAACAAAATATCATCGAATTAGGCAATATTTTGCCTTTTTCCACGTTTTTGTGAATTTTCAGTTTATTGGTATTAATTCATTAAATATACGATAAAAATGATGCAAACACGTAATTGATTAGATAATAAACTTAAACACTTCACCTTTAATCATCTATTTGTTTCTCGTTGAAATACTGAGTAAGATATTGAAAAGGGGAGAAGTTCGATTTTTATTGCATATATCGACGTTTCAGCCGGAATAGAGCGGTTTTACGTGTATATCTTCCATCAGTAATATAAACGGAAAATCAGGAACATTTTAGTTAATTCTAATGAAAACACATTGATTTTTATCATTTGTATTGGAAACAACATTGTCATATGTCTTTTCTTGGATCTAAATAATACGAAACCTCGCTTTATGATTCAAAGTTAAAATTCAAAAATTTGGAATAATAGTGACTCTCTTCACGTTTTTCACGTATTTTGATATTACGTAAATATATTCATTTTTACCAATATTTCGATACTATTTCATGTAGTATCACGAAATGTGATTTGGCCTTCATATCTCAGATTTTCGCATAATATTGCATTTTAAGCAAGTTTTCTTGCATTATGTTTCATACTAAACATCATCGAATTTAGCAAAATTTTGACATTTATCATCCCCTTTTCCTTTAGGTGATTTAAACAAAATATCATCGAATTAGGCAATATTTTGCCGTTTTTCCACGTTTTTGTGAATTTTCAGTTTATTGGTATTAATTCATTAAATATACGATAAAAATGATGCAAACACGTAATTGATTAGATAATAAACTTAAATACTTCACCTTTAATCATCTATTTGTTTCTCGTTGAAATACTGAGTAAGATATTGAAAAGGGGAGAAGTTCGGTTTTATTGCATATATCGACGTTCTAGCCGGATTTGAGCGGTTTTACGTGTACATCTTCCGTCGGTAATATAAACGGAAAATCAGGAACATTTTAGTTAATTCTAATGAGAACACATTGATTTTTATCATTTGTATTGGAAACAACATTGTCATATGTCTTTTCTTGGATCTAAATAATACGAAACCTCGCTCTATGATTCGAAGTTAAAATCCTCATATTTGGAATAATATTGACTTTTTTCACCTTTTTATGTAGTTTGATATTACGTAAATATATTCATTTTTACCAATATTTCGATACTATTTCATGTAGTATCACGATATGTGATTTGGCCTTCATATCTCAGATTTTCGCATAATATTGCATTTTAAGCAAGCTTTCTTGCATTTTGCTTAGTACTTAACATCATCGAATTTAGCAATATTTTGACGTTTATCATCCCCTTTTACTTTATGTGATTTAAACAAAATATCATCGAATTAGGCAATATTTTGCCGTTTTTCCACGTTTTTGTGAATTTCCAGTTTATTGGTATTGATTCATTAAATATACGATAAAAATGATGCAAACACGTAATTGATTAGATAATAAACTTAAATACTTCACCTTTAATCATCTTTTGTTTCTCTTTGAAATACTGAGTAAGATATTGAAAAGGGGAGAAGTTCGGTTTTTATTGCATATATCAACGTTTCAGCCGGAATAGAGCGGTTTTACGTGTACATCTTCCATCGGTAATATAAACGGAAAATCAGGAACATCTTAGTTAATTGTAATGAAAACACATTGATTTTTATCATTTGTATTGGAAACAACATTGTCATATGTCTTTTCTTGGATCTAATTAATACGAAACCTCGCTTTATGATTCGAAGTTAAAATCCACAAATTTGGAATAATAGTGACTCTTTTCACGTTTTTCATGTAGTTTGATATTACGTAAATATATTCATTTTTACCAATATCTCGATACTATTTCATGTATTATCACGAAATGTGATTTGGCCTTCATATCTCAGATTTTCGCATAATATTGCATTTTAAGCAAGTTTTCTTGCATTTTGTTTCATACTAAACTTCATCGAATTTAGCAATACTTTGACGTTTATCATCCCCTTTTCCTTTATGTGATTTAAACAAAATATCATCGAATTAGGCAATATTTTGCCGTTTTTTCCACGTTTTTGTGAATATTCTGTTTATTGGTATTGATTCATTAAATATACGATAAAAATGATGCAAACACGTAATTGATTAGATAATAAACTTAAATACTTCACCTTTAATCATCTATTTATTTCTCTTTGAAATACTGAGTAACATATTGAAAAGGGGAGAAGTTCGGTTTTTATTGCATATATCGACGTTTAAGCCGGAATAGAGCGGTTTTACGTGTACATCTTCCAACGGTAATATAAACGGAAATTCAGAAACATTTTAGTTAATTCTAATGAAAACACATTGATTTTTATCATTTGTATTGGAAACAACATTGTCATATGTCTTTTCTTAGATCTAAATAATACGAAACCTCGCTTTATGATTCGACGTTAAAATCCACAAATTTGGAATAATAGTGAATCTCTTCACGTTTTTTAGGAAGTTTGATATTACGTATATATATTCATTTTTAGCAATATTTTGATACTATTTCATGTAGTATCACGAAATGTGATTTGGCCTTCATATCTCAGATTTTCGCATAATATTGCATTTTAAGCAAGTTTTCTTGCATTTTGTTTCGTACTAAACATCATCGAATTTAGCAATATTTTGACGTTTATCATCCCCTTTTCCTTTATGTGATTTAAACAAAATATCATCGAATTAGGCAATATTTTGCTTTTTTCCACGTTTTTGTGAATTTTCAGTTTATTGGTATTAATTCATTAAATATACGATAAAAATGATGCAAACACGTAATTGATTAGATAATAAACTTAAACACTTCACCTTTAATCATCTATTTGTTTCTCGTTGAAATACTGAGTAAGATATTGAAAAGGGGAGAAGTTCGATTTTTATTGCATATATCGACGTTTCAGCCGGAATAGAGCGGTTTTACGTATATATCTTCCATCGGTAATATAAACGGAAAATCAGGAACATTTTAGTTAATTCTAATGAAAACACATTGATTTTTATCATTTGTATTGGAAACAACATTGTAATATGTCTTTTCTTGGATCTAAATAATACGAAACCTCTCTCTATGATTCGAAGTTAAAATCCACATATTTGGAATAATATTGACTTTTTTCACGTTTTTTATGTAGTTTGATATTCCGTAAATATATTCATTTTTACCAATACTACAATATTTCATGTAGTATAACGATATGTGATTCGGCCTTCATATCTCAGATTTTCGCATAATATTGCATTTTAAGCAAGCTTTCTTGCATTTTGTTTCGTACTAAACATCATCGAATTTAGCAATATTTTGACGTTTATCATCCCCTTTTCCTTTATGTGATTTAAACAAAATATCATCGAATTAGGCAATATTTTGCCGTTTTTCCACGTTTTTGTGAATTTTCAGTTTATTGGTATTGATTCAATAAATATACGATAAAAATGATGCAAACACGTAATTGATTAGATAATAAATTTAAATACATCACCTTTAATCATCTATTTGTTTCTCTTTGAAATACTGAGTAAGATATTGAAAAGGGGAGAAGTTCGGTTTTTATTGCATATATCGACCTTTCAGCCGAAATAGAGCGGTTTTACGTGTACATCTTCCATCCGTAATATAAAGGAAAATCAGGAACATTTTAGTTAATTCTAATGAAAACACATTGATTTTTATCATTTGTATTGGAAACAACATTGTCATATGTCTTTTCTTGGATCTAAATAATACGAAACCTCGCTTTATGATTCGAAGTTAAAATTCACAAATTTGGAATAATAGTGACTCTCTTCACATTTTTCATGTAGTTTGATATTACGTAAATATATTCATTTTTACCAATATTTCGATACTATTTCATGTAGTATCACGAAATGTGATTTGGCCTTCATATCTCAGATTTTCGCATAATATTGCATTTTAAGCAAGTTTTCTTGCATTTTGTTTCATACTAAACATCATCGAATTTAGCAATATTTTGACGTTTATCATCCCCTTTTAATTTATGTGATTTAAACAAAATATCATCGAATTAGGCAATATTTTGCCGTTTTTTTCCACGTTTTTGTGAATTTTCAGTTTATTGGTATTGATTCATTAAATATACGATAAAAATGATGGAAACACGTAATTGATTACATAATAAACTTAAATACTTCACCTTTAATCATCTATTTGTTTCTCTTTGAAATACTGAGTAACATATTGAAAAGGGGAGAAGTTCGGTTTTTATTGCATATATCGACGTTTCAGCCGGAATAGAGCGGTTTTACGTGTACATCTTCCATCGGTAATATAAACGGAAATTCAGGAACATTTTAGTTAATTCTAATGAAAACACATTGATTTTTATCATTTGTATTGGAAACAACATTGTCATATGTCTTTTCTTGGATCTAAATAATACGAAACCTCGCTTTATGATTCGAAGTTAAAATCCACAAATTTGGAATAATAGTGAATCTCTTCACGTTTTTTAGGTAGTTTGATATTACGTATATATATTAATTTTTACCAATATTTCGATACTATTTCATTTAGTATCACGATATGTGATTTGGCCTTCATATATCAGATTTTTGCATAATATTGCATTTTAAGCAAGTTTTCTTGCATTTTGTTTCATACTAAACTTCATCGAATTTAGCAATATTTTGACGTTTATCATCCCCTTTTCCTTTATGTGATTTAAACAAAATATCATCGAATTAGACAATATTTTCCGTTTTTCCAAGTGTTTGTGAATTTCAGTTTATTGGAATTAATTCATTAAATATACGATAAAAATGATGCACACACGTAATTGATTAGATAATAAACTTAAATACTTCACCTTTAATCATCTATTTGTTTCTCGTTGAAATACTGAGTAAGATATTGAAAAGGGGAGAAGTTCGGTTTTTATTGCATATATCGACGTTTCACCCGGATTAGAGCGGTTTTACGTGTACATTTTCCATCGGTAATATAAACGGAAAATCAGGAACATTTTAGTTAATTCTAATGAAAAACACATTGATTTTTATCATTTGTATTGGAAACAACATTGTTATATGTCTTTTCTTGGATCTAAATAATACGAAACCTCGCTTTATAATTCGAAGTAAAAATCCACAAATTTGGAATAATAGTGAATCTCTTCACGTTTTTTATGTAGTTTGATATTACGTAATTATATTCATTTTTACCAATATTTCGATACTATTTCATGTAGTATCACGATATGTGATTTGGCCTTCATATCTCCGATTTTTGCATAATATTGCATTTTAAGCAAGTTTTCTTGCATTTTGTTTCATACTAAACATCATCGAATTTAGCAATATTTTGACGTTTATCATCCCCTTTTCCTTTATGTGATTTAAACAAAATATCATCGAATTAGGCAATATTTTGCCGTTTTTCCACGTATTTGTGAATTTTCAGTTTATTGGTATTAATTCATTAAATATACGATAAAAATGATGCAAACACGTAATTGATTAGATAATAAACTTAAATACTTCACCTTTAATCATCTATTTGTTTCTCGTTGAATTACTGAGTAAGATATTGAAAAGGGGAGAAGTTCGGTTTTTATTGCATATATCGACGTTTCAGCCGGAATAGAGCAGTTTTATGTGTACATCTTCCATCGGTAATATAAACGGAAAATAAGGAACATTTTAGTTAATTGTAATAAAAAACACATTGATTTTTATCATTTGTATTGGAAACAACATTGTCATATATCTTTTCTTGGATCTAAATAATACGAAACCTCGCTTTATGTTTCAAAGTTAAAATCCAGAAATTTGGAATAATAGTGACTCTCTTCACGTTTTGCATGTAGATTGATATTACGTAAATATATTCATTTTTACCAATATTTCGATACTATTTCATGTAGTATCACGAAATGTGATTTGGCCTCTATATCTCAGATTATCGCATAATATTGCATTTTAAGCTAGTTTTCTTGCATTTTGTTTCATACTAAACTTCATCGAATTTAGCAATACTTTAACGTTTATCATCCCCTTTTCCTTTATGTGATTTAAACAAAATATCATCGAATTAGACAATATTTTAGCCGTTTTTTCCAAGTTTTTGTGAATTTTCAGTTTATTGGTATTAATTCATTAAATTTACGATAAAAATGATGCACACACGTAATTGATTAGATATTAAACTTAAATACTTCAAATTAATCATCTATTTGTTTCTCGTTGATATACTGAGTAAGATATTGAAAAGGGGAGAAGTTCGGTTTTTATTGCATATATCGACGTTTCAGCCGGATTAGAGCGGTTTTACGTGTACATCTTCCGTCGGTAATATAAACGGAAAATCAGGAACATTTTAGTTAATTTTAATGAGAACACATTGATTTTTATCATTTGTATTGGAAACAACATTGTCATATGTCTTTTCTTGGATCTAAATAATACGAAACCTCGCTCTATGATTCGAAGTTAAAATCCTCATATTTGGAATAATATTGACTTTTTTCACGTTTTTTATGTAGTTTGATATTACGTAAATATATTCATTTTTACCAATATTTCGATACTATTTCATGTAGTACCACGATATGTGATTCGGCCTTCATATCTCAGATTTTCGCATAATATTGCATTTTAAGCAAGCTTTCCTGCATTTGTTTCGTACTAAACATCATCGAATTTAGCAATATTTTGACGTTTATCATCCCCTTTTCCTTTATGTGATTTAAACAAAATATCATCGAATTAGGCAATATTTTGCCGTTTTTTCAACGTTTTTTTTGAATTTTCAGTTATTGGTATTGATTCATTAAATATACGATAAAAATGATGCAAACACGTAATTGATTAGATAATAAATTTAAATACTTCACCTTTAATCATCTATTTGTTTCTCTTTGAAATACTGAGTAAGATATTGAAAAGGGGAGAAGTTCGGTTTTTATTGCATATATCGACCTTTCAGCCGGAATAGAGCGGTTTTACGTGTACTCTTCCATCCGTAATGTAAACGGAAAATCAGGAACATTTTAGTTAATTCTAATGAAAACACATTGATTTTTATCATTTGTATTGGAAACAACATTGTCATATGTCTTTTCTTGGATCTAATAATACGAAACCTCGCTCTATGATTCGAAGTTAAAATCCTCATATATGGAATAATATTGACTTTTTTCACGTTTTTTATGTAGTTTGATATTACGTAAATATATTCATTTTTACCATTATTTCGATACTATTTCATGTAGTATCACGATATGTGATTTGGTCCTTCATATCTCAGATTTTTCGCAAATATTGCATTGTTAAGCAAGCTTTTCTTGCATTTTGTTTCAGTACTAAACATCATCGAATTTAGCAATATTTTGACGTTTATCATCCCCTTTTCCTTTATGTGATTTAAACAAAATATCATCGAATTAGGCAATATTTTACCGTTTTTCCACGTTTTTGTGAATTTTCAGTTTATTGGTATTAATTCAATAAATATACGATAAAAATGATGCAAACACGTAATGATTAGATAATAAACTTAAAATACTTCACCTTTAATCATCTATTTGTTTCTCGTTGAAATACTGAGTAAGATATTGAAAAGGGGAGAAGTTCGGTTTTTATTGCATATATCGAAGTTTCAGCCGGATTAGAGCGGTTTTACGTGTACATCTTCCGTCGGTAATATAAACGGAAATCAGGAACATTTTAGTTAATTCTAATGAGAACACATTGACTTTTATCATTTGTATTGGAAACAACATTGTCATATGTCTTTTCTGGATCTAAATAATACGAAACCTCGCTCTATGATTCGAAGTTAAAATCCTCATATTTGGAATAATATTGACTTTTTTCACGTTTTTTATGTAGTTTGACATTACGTAAATATATTCATTTTTACCAATATTTCGATACTATTTCATGTAGTATCACGATATGTGATTCGGCCTTCATATCTCAGATTTTCGAATAATATTGCATTTTAAGCAAGCTTTCTGCATTTTGTTTCGTACTAAACATCATCGAATTTAGCAATTTTTGACGTTTATCATCCCCCTTTTCCTTTATGTGATTTAAACAAAATATCATCGAATTAGGCAATATTTTGCCGTTTTTCCACGTTTTTGTGAATTTTCAGTTTATTGGTATTGATTCATTAAATATACGATAAAATGATGCAAACACGTAATGATTAGATAATAAACTTAAATACTTCACCTTTAATCATCTATTTGTTTCTCGTTGAATACTGAGTAAGATATTGAAAAGGGGAGAAGTTCGGTTTTTATTGCATATATCGACGTTTCGGCCGGAATAGAGCAGTTTTACGTGTACATCTTCCATCGGTAATATAAACGGAAAATCAGGAACATTTTAGTTAATTGTAATGAAAACACATTGATTTTTATCATTTGTATTGGAAACAACATTGTCATATATCTTTTCTTGGATCTAAATAATACGAAACCTCGCTTTATGATTCGAAGTTAAACTCCACAAATTTGGAATAATAGTGACTCTCTTCACGTTTTTCATGTAGTTTGATATTACGTAAATATATTCATTTTTACCAATATTTCGATACTATTTCATGTAGTATCACGAAATGTGATTTGGCCTCCATATCTCAGATTTTCGCATTATATTGCATTTTAAGCAAGTTTTCTTGCATTTTGTTCATACTAAACATCATCGAATTTAGCAAATATTTGACGTTTATCATCCCCTTTTCCTTTAGGTGATTTAAACAAAATATCATCTGAATTATTCAATATTTTGCCGTTTTTCCACGTTTTTGTGAATTTTCAGTTTATTGGTATTAATTCATTAAATATACGATAAAAATGATGCAAACACGTAATTGATTAGATAATAAACTTAAAATACTTCACCTTTAATCATCTATTTGTTTCTCTTTGAAATACTGAGTAAGATATTGAAAAGGGGAGAAGTTCGGTTTTTATTGCATATATCGACGTTCTATCCGGATTAGAGCGGTTTTACGTGTACATCTTCCGTCGGTAATATAAACGGAAAATCAGGAACATTTTAGTTAATTCTAATGAGAACACATTGATTTTTATCATTTGTATTGGAAACAACATTCTCATATGTCTTTTCTAGGATCTAAATAATACGAAACCTCGCTCTATGATTCGAAGTTAAAGTCCTCATATTTGGAATAATATTGACTTTTTTCACGTTTTTATGTAGTTTGATATTACGTAAATATATTCATTTTTACCAATATTTCGATACTATTTCAAGTAATATCACGATATGTGATTTGGCCTTCATATCTCAGATTTTCGCATAATATTGCATTTTAAGCAAGTTTTCTTGCATTTTGCTTCATACTAAACTTCATCGAATTTAGCAATACTTTGACGTTTATCATCCCCTTTTCCTTTATGTGATTTAAACAAAATATCATCGAATTAGGCCATATTTTGCCGTTTTTCAACGTTTTTTTGAATTTTCAGTTTATTGGTATTGATTCATTAAATATACGATAAAAATTGATGCAATCACGTAATTGATTAGATAATAAACTTTAAATACTTCACCTTTAATCATTTATTTGTTTCTCTTGAAATACTGAGTAAGATATTGAAAAGGGGAGAAGTTCGGTTTTTATTGCATATATCGACCTTTCAGCCGGAATAGAGCGGTTTTACGTGTACATCTTCCATCCGTAATATAAACGGAAAATCAGGAACATTTTAGTTAATTCTAATGAAAAACACATTGATTTTTATCATTTGTATTGGAAACAACATTGTCATATGTCTTTTCTGGATCTAAATACTACGAAACCTCGCTCTATGATTCGAAGTAAAATCCCATAATGGAATAATATTGACTTTTTTCCCGTTTTTTATGTAGTGTGATATACGTAAAATATATTCATTTTTACCATATTTCGATACTATTTCATGTAGTATCACGATATGTGATTTGGCTGTTCATATCTCAGATTTTCGCAAAATATTTGCATTTTAAGCAAGCTTTTCTTGCATTTTGTTTCGCTACTAAACATCATCGAATTTAGCAATATTTTGACCGTTTATCATCCCCTTTTTCCCTTTATGTGATTTTAAACAAAATATCATTCGAATTAGGCAATATTTTGCCGTTTTTCCACGTTTTTGTTAATTTTCAGTTTATTGGTATTAATTCAATAAATATACGATAAAATGATGCAAACACGTAATTGATTAGATATAAACTTAAATACCTTCACCTTTAATCATCTATTTGTTTCTCGTTGAAATACTGAGTAAGATATTGAAAAGGGGAGAAGTTCGGTTTTTATTGCATATATCGAAGTTTCAGCCGGAATTAGAGCGGTTTTACGTGTACATCTTTCCCGTCGGTAATATAAACGGAAATCAGGAACATTTTAGTTAATTCTAATGAAACACATTGATTTTTATTCATTTGTCTTGGAACACAACATTGGTCATATGTCTTTTCTTGGATCTAAATAATACGAAACCTCGCTCTATGATTCGAAGTTAAAATCCTCATATTTGGAATAATATTGACTTTTTTCACGTTTTTTATGTAGTTTGACATTACGTAAATATTATCATTTTTACCAATATTTCGATACTATTTCATGTAGTATCACGATATGTGATTCGGCCTTCATATCTCAGATTTTCGAATAATATTGCATTTTAAGCAAGCTTTCTTGCATTTTGTTTCGTACTAAACATCATCGAATTTAGCAATATTTTGACGTTTATCATCCCCTTTTCCTTTATGTGATTTAAACAAAATATCATCGAATTAGGCAATATTTTGCCGTTTTTCCACGTTTTTGTGAATTTTCAGTTTATTGGTATTGATTCATTAAATATACGATAAAAATGATGCAAACACGTAAATGATTAGATAATAAACTTAAATACTTCACCTTTAATCATCTATTTGTTTCTCGTTGAATTACTGAGTAAGATATTGAAAAGGGGAGAAGTTCGGTTTTTATTGCATATATCGACGTTTCGGCCGGAATAGAGCAGTTTTACGTGTACATCTTCCATCGGTAATATAAACGGAAAATCAGGAACATTTTAGTTAATTGTAATGAAAACACATTGATTTTTATCATTTGTATTGGAAACAACATTGTCATATATCTTTTCTTGGATCTAAATAATACGAAACCTCGCTTTATGTTTCAAAGTTAAATCCACGAAATTTGGAATAATAGTGACTCTCTTCACGTTTTTCATGTAGATTGATATTACGTAAATATATTCATTTTTACCAATATTTCGATACTATTTCATGTAGTATCACGAAATGTGATTTGGCCTCTATATCTCAGATTATCGCATAATATTGCATTTTAAGCTAGTTTTTCTTGCATTTTGTTTCATACTAAACTTCATCGAATTTAGCAATACTTTAACGTTTATCATCCCCTTTTCCTTTATGTGATTTAAACAAAATATCATCGAATTAGACAATATTTAGCCGTTTTTCCAAGTTTTTGTGAATTTTCAGTTTATTGGTATTAATTCATTAAATTTACGATAAAAATGATGCACACACGTAATTGATTAGATATTAAACTTAAATACTTCAAATTAATCATCTATTTGTTTCTCGTTGATATACTGAGTAAGATATTGAAAAGGGGAGAAGTTCGGTTTTTATTGCATATATCGACGTTTCAGCCGGATTAGAGCGGTTTTACGTGTACATCTTCCGTCGGTAATATAAACGGAAAATCAGGAACATTTTAGTTAATTTTAATGAGAACACATTGATTTTTATCATTTGTATTGGAAACAACATTGTCATATGTCTTTTCTTGGATCTAAATAATACGAAACCTCGCTCTATGATTCGAAGTTAAAATCCTCATATTTGGAATAATATTGACTTTTTTCACGTTTTTTTATGTAGTTTGATATTACGTAAATATATTCATTTTTACCAATATTTCGATACTATTTCATGTAGTACCACGATATGTGATTCGGCCTTCATATCTCAGATTTTCGCATAATATTGCATTTTAAGCAAGCTTTCCTGCATTGTTTCGTACTAAACATCATCGAATTTAGCAATATTTTGACGTTTATCATCCCCTTTTCCTTTATGTGATTTAAACAAAATATCATCGAATTAGGCCATATTTTGCCGTTTTTCAACGTTTTTTTGAATTTTCAGTTTATTGGTATTGATTCATTAAATATACGATAAAAATGATGCAAACACGTAATTGATTAGATAATAAATTTAAATACTTCACCTTTAATCATCTATTTGTTTCTCTTTGAAATACTGAGTAAGATATTGAAAAGGGGAGAAGTTCGGTTTTTATTGCATATATCGACCTTTCAGCCGGAATAGAGCGGTTTTACGTGTACTTCTTCCATCCGTAATGTAAACGGAAAATCAGGAACATTTTAGTTAATTCTAATGAAAACACATTGATTTTTATCATTTGTATTGGAAACAACATTGTCATATGTCTTTTCTTGGATCTAAATAATACGAAACCTCGCTCTATGATTCGAAGTTAAAATCCTCATATATGGAATAATATTGACTTTTTTCACGTTTTTTATGTAGTTTGATATTACGTAAATATATTCATTTTTACCATTATTTCGATACTATTTCATGTAGTATCACGATATGTGATTTGGTCTTCATATCTCAGATTTTCGCAAAATATTGCATTTTAAGCAAGCTTTCTTGCATTTTGTTTCGTACTAAACATCATCGAATTTAGCAATATTTTGACGTTTATCATCCCCTTTTCCTTTATGTGATTTAAACAAAATATCATCGAATTAGGCAATATTTTACCGTTTTTCCACGTTTTTGTGAATTTTCAGTTTATTGGTATTAATTCAATAAATATACGATAAAAATGATGCAAACACGTAATTGATTAGATAATAAACTTAAAATACTTCACCTTTAATCATCTATTTGTTTCTCGTTGAAATACTGAGTAAGATATTGAAAAGGGGAGAAGTTCGGTTTTTATTGCATATATCGAAGTTTCAGCCGGATTAGAGCGGTTTTACGTGTACATCTTCCGTCGGTAATATAAACGGAAAATCAGGAACATTTTAGTTAATTCTAATGAGAACACATTGACTTTTATCATTTGTATTGGAAACAACATTGTCATATGTCTTTTCTTGGATCTAAATAATACGAAACCTCGCTCTATGATTCGAAGTTAAAATCCTCATATTTGGAATAATATTGACTTTTTTCACGTTTTTTATGTAGTTTGACATTACGTAAATATATTCATTTTTACCAATATTTCGATACTATTTCATGTAGTATCACGATATGTGATTCGGCCTTCATATCTCAGATTTTCGAATAATATTGCATTTTAAGCAAGCTTTCTTGCATTTTGTTTCGTACTAAACATCATCGAATTTAGCAATTTTTTGACGTTTATCATCCCCTTTTCCTTTATGTGATTTAAACAAAATATCATCGAATTAGGCAATATTTTGCCGTTTTTCCACGTTTTTGTGAATTTTCAGTTTATTGGTATTGATTCATTAAATATACGATAAAAATGATGCAAACACGTAAATGATTAGATAATAAACTTAAATACTTCACCTTTAATCATCTATTTGTTTCTCGTTGAATTACTGAGTAAGATATTGAAAAGGGGAGAAGTTCGGTTTTTATTGCATATATCGACGTTTCGGCCGGAATAGAGCAGTTTTACGTGTACATCTTCCATCGGTAATATAAACGGAAAATCAGGAACATTTTAGTTAATTGTAATGAAAACACATTGATTTTTATCATTTGTATTGGAAACAACATTGTCATATATCTTTTCTTGGATCTAAATAATACGAAACCTCGCTTTATGATTCGAAGTTAAACTCCACAAATTTGGAATAATAGTGACTCTCTTCACGTTTTTCATGTAGTTTGATATTACGTAAATATATTCATTTTTACCAATATTTCGATACTATTTCATGTAGTATCACGAAATGTGATTTGGCCTCCATATCTCAGATTTTCGCATTATATTGCATTTTAAGCAAGTTTTCTTGCATTTTGTTTCATACTAAACATCATCGAATTTAGCAAAATTTTGACGTTTATCATCCCCTTTTCCTTTAGGTGATTTAAACAAAATATCATCGAATTATTCAATATTTTGCCGTTTTTCCACGTTTTTTTGAATTTTCAGTTTATTGGTATTAATTCATTAAATATACGATAAAAATGATGCAAACACGTAATTGATTAGATAATAAACTTAAATACTTCACCTTTAATCATCTATTTGTTTCTCTTTGAAATACTGAGTAAGATATTGAAAAGGGGAGAAGTTCGGTTTTTATTGCATATATCGACGTTCTATCCGGATTAGAGCGGTTTTACGTGTACATCTTCCGTCGGTAATATAAACGGAAAATCAGGAACATTTTAGTTAATTCTAATGAGAACACATTGATTTTTATCATTTGTATTGGAAACAACATTCTCATATGTCTTTTCTAGGATCTAAATAATACGAAACCTCGCTCTATGATTCGAAGTTAAAGTCCTCATATTTGGAATAATATTGACTTTTTTCACGTTTTTATGTAGTTTGATATTACGTAAATATATTCATTTTTACCAATATTTCGATACTATTTCAAGTAATATCACGATATGTGATTTGGCCTTCATATCTCAGATTTTCGCATAATATTGCATTTTAAGCAAGTTTTCTTGCATTTTGTTTCATACTAAACTTCATCGAATTTAGCAATACTTTGACGTTTATCATCCCCTTTTCCTTTATGTGATTTAAACAAAATATCATCGAATTAGGCCATATTTTGCCGTTTTTCAACGTTTTTTTGAATTTTCAGTTTATTGGTATTGATTCATTAAATATACGATAAAATTGATGCAATCACGTAATTGATTAGATAATAAATTTAAATACTTCACCTTTAATCATTTATTTGTTTCTCTTTGAAATACTGAGTAAGATATTGAAAAGGGGAGAAGTTCGGTTTTTATTGCATATATCGACCTTTCAGCCGGAATAGAGCGGTTTTACGTGTACATCTTCCATCCGTAATATAAACGGAAAATCAGGAACATTTTAGTTAATTCTAATGAAAACACATTGATTTTTATCATTTGTATTGGAAACAACATTGTCATATGTCTTTTCTTGGATCTAAATAATACGAAACCTCGCTCTATGATTCGAAGTTAAAATCCTCATATATGGAATAATATTGACTTTTTTCACGTTTTTTATGTAGTTTGATATTACGTAAATATATTCATTTTTACCATTATTTCGATACTATTTCATGTAGTATCACGATATGTGATTTGGTGTTCATATCTCAGATTTTCGCAAAATATTGCATTTTAAGCAAGCTTTCTTGCATTTTGTTTCGTACTAAACATCATCGAATTTAGCAATATGTTGACGTTTATCATCCCCTTTTCCTTTATGTGATTTAAACAAAATATCATCGAATTAGGCAATATTTTGCCGTTTTTCCACGTTTTTGTTAATTTTCAGTTTATTGGTATTAATTCAATAAATATACGATAAAAATGATGCAAACACGTAATTGATTAGATAATAAACTTAAAATACTTCACCTTTAATCATCTATTTGTTTCTCGTTGAAATACTGAGTAAGATATTGAAAAGGGGAGAAGTTCGGTTTTTATTGCATATATCGAAGTTTCAGCCGGATTAGAGCGGTTTTAAGTGTACATCTTCCGTCGGTAATATAAACGGAAAATCAGGAACATTTTAGTTAATTCTAATGAGAACACATTGATTTTTATCATTTGTATTGGAAACAACATTGTCATATGTCTTTTCTTGGATCTAAATAATACGAAACCTCGCTCTATGATTCGAAGTTAAAATCCTCATATTTGGAATAATATTGACTTTTTTCACGTTTTTTATGTAGTTTGACATTACGTAAATATTATCATTTTTACCAATATTTCGATACTATTTCATGTAGTATCACGATATGTGATTCGGCCTTCATATCTCAGATTTTCGAATAATATTGCATTTTAAGCAAGCTTTCTTGCATTTTGTTTCGTACTAAACATCATCGAATTTAGCAATATTTTGACGTTTATCATCCCCTTTTCCTTTATGTGATTTAAACAAAATATCATCGAATTAGGCAATATTTTGCCCTTTTTCCACGTTTTTGTGAATTTTCAGTTTATTGGTATTGATTCATTAAATATACGATAAAAATGATGCAAACACGTAAATGATTAGATAATAAACTTAAATACTTCACCTTTAATCATCTATTTGTTTCTCGTTGAATTACTGAGTAAGATATTGAAAAGGGGAGAAGTTCGGTTTTTATTGCATATATCGACGTTTCGGCCGGAATAGAGCAGTTTTACGTGTACATCTTCCATCGGTAATATAAACGGAAAATCAGGAACATTTTAGTTAATTGTAATGAAAACACATTGATTTTTATCATTTGTATTGGAAACAACATTGTCATATATCTTTTCTTGGATCTAAATAATACGAAACCTCGCTTTATGATTCGAAGTTAAACTCCACAAATTTGGAATAATAGTGACTCTCTTCACGTTTTTCATGTAGTTTGATATTACGTAAATATATTCATTTTTACCAATATTTCGATACTATTTCATGTAGTATCACGAAATGTGATTTGGCCTCCATATCTCAGATTTTCGCATTATATTGCATTTTAAGCAAGTTTTCTTGCATTTTGTTTCATACTAAACATCATCGAATTTAGCAAAATTTTGACGTTTATCATCCCCTTTTCCTTTAGGTGATTTAAACAAAATATCATCGAATTATTCAATATTTTGCCGTTTTTCCACGTTTTTGTGAATTTTCAGTTTATTGGTATTAATTCATTAAATATACGATAAAAATGATGCAAACACGTAATTGATTAGATAATAAACTTAAATACTTCACCTTTAATCATCTATTTGTTTCTCTTTGAAATACTGAGTAAGATATTGAAAAGGGGAGAAGTTCGGTTTTTATTGCATATATCGACGTTCTATCCGGATTAGAGCGGTTTTACGTGTACATCTTCCGTCGGTAATATAAACGGAAAATCAGGAACATTTTAGTTAATTCTAATGAGAACACATTGATTTTTATCATTTGTATTGGAAACAACATTCTCATATGTCTTTTCTAGGATCTAAATAATACGAAACCTCGCTCTATGATTCGAAGTTAAAGTCCTCATATTTGGAATAATATTGACTTTTTTCACGTTTTTATGTAGTTTGATATTACGTAAATATATTCATTTTTACCAATATTTCGATACTATTTCAAGTAATATCACGATATGTGATTTGGCCTTCATATCTCAGATTTTCGCATAATATTGCATTTTAAGCAAGTTTTCTTGCATTTTGTTTCATACTAAACTTCATCGAATTTAGCAATACTTTGACGTTTATCATCCCCTTTTCCTTTATGTGATTTAAACAAAATATCATCGAATTAGGCAATATTTTGCCGTTTTTCCACGTTTTTGTGAATATTCTGTTTATTGGTATTGATTCATTAAATATACGATAAAAATGATGCAAACACGTAATTGATTAGATAATAAACTTAAATACTTCACCTTTAATCATCTATTTATTTCTCTTTGAAATACTGAGTAACATATTGAAAAGGGGAGAAGTTCGGTTTTTATTGCATATATCGACGTTTAAGCCGGAATAGAGCGGTTTTACGTGTACATCTTCCAACGGTAATATAAACGGAAATTCAGAAACATTTTAGTTAATTCTAATGAAAACACATTGATTTTTATCATTTGTATTGGAAACAACATTGTCATATGTCTTTTCTTGGATCTAAATAATACGAAACCTCGCTTTATGATTCGACGTTAAAATCCACAAATTTGGAATAATAGTGAATCTCTTCACGTTTTTTAGGAAGTTTGATATTACGTATATATATTCATTTTTAGCAATATTTCGATACTATTTCATGTAGTATCACGATATGTGATTTGGCCTTCATATATCAGATTTTTGCATAATATTGCATTCTAAGCTAGTTTTCTTGCATTTTGTTTCATACTAAACTTCATCGAATTTAGCAATATTTTGACGTTTATCATCCCCTTTTCCTTTATGTGATTTAAACAAAATATCATCGAATTAGGCAATATTTTGCCATTTTTCCACGTTTTTGTGAATTTTCAGTTTATTGGTATTAATTCATTAAATATAAGATAAAAATGATGCAAACACGTAAATGATTAGACAATAAGCTTAAATACTTCACCTTTAATCATCTATTTGTTTCTCGTTGAATTACTGAGTAAGATATTGAAAAATGGAGAAGTTCGGTTTTTATTGCATATATCGACGTTTCGGCCGGAATAGAGCAGTTTTACGTGTACATCTTCCATCGGTAAAATAAACGGAAAATCAGGAACATTTTAGTTAATTGTAATGAAAACACATTGATTTTTATCATTTGTATTGGAAACAACATTGTCATATGTCTTTTCTTGGATCTAAATAATAAGAAAACCTCGCTTTATGATTCGAAGTTAAAATCCACAAATTTGGAATAATAGTGAATCTCTTCACGTTTTTTATGTAGTTTGATATTACGTAAATATATTCATTTTACCAATATTTCGATACTATTTCATGTAGTATCACGAAATGTGATTTGGCCTTCATATCTCAGATTTTCGCATAATATTGCGTTTTAAGCAAGTTTTCTTGCATTTTGTTTCATACTAAACTTCATCGAATTTAGCAATACTTTGACGTTTATCATCCCCTTTTCCTTTATGTGATTTAAACAAAATATCATCGAATTAGGCAATATTTTGCCTTTTTCCACGTTTTTGTGAATTTTCAGTTTATTGGTATTAATTCATTAAATATACGATAAAAATGATGCAAACACGTAATTGATTAGATAATAAACTTAAACACTTCACCTTTAATCATCTATTTGTTTCTCGTTGAAATACTGAGTAAGATATTGAAAAGGGGAGAAGTTCGATTTTTATTGCATATATCGACGTTTCAGCCGGAATAGAGCGGTTTTACGTGTATATCTTCCATCAGTAATATAAACGGAAAATCAGGAACATTTTAGTTAATTCTAATGAAAACACATTGATTTTTATCATTTGTATTGGAAACAACATTGTCATATGTCTTTTCTTGGATCTAAATAATACGAAACCTCGCTTTATGATTCAAAGTTAAAATTCAAAAATTTGGAATAATAGTGACTCTCTTCACGTTTTTCACGTATTTTGATATTACGTAAATATATTCATTTTTACCAATATTTCGATACTATTTCATGTAGTATCACGAAATGTGATTTGGCCTTCATATCTCAGATTTTCGCATAATATTGCATTTTAAGCAAGTTTTCTTGCATTATGTTTCATACTAAACATCATCGAATTTAGCAAAATTTTGACATTTATCATCCCCTTTTCCTTTAGGTGATTTAAACAAAATATCATCGAATTAGGCAATATTTTGCCGTTTTTCCACGTTTTTGTGAATTTTCAGTTTATTGGTATTAATTCATTAAATATACGATAAAAATGATGCAAACACGTAATTGATTAGATAATAAACTTAAATACTTCACCTTTAATCATCTATTTGTTTCTCGTTGAAATACTGAGTAAGATATTGAAAAGGGGAGAAGTTCGGTTTTATTGCATATATCGACGTTCTAGCCGGATTTGAGCGGTTTTACGTGTACATCTTCCGTCGGTAATATAAACGGAAAATCAGGAACATTTTAGTTAATTCTAATGAGAACACATTGATTTTTATCATTTGTATTGGAAACAACATTGTCATATGTCTTTTCTTGGATCTAAATAATACGAAACCTCGCTCTATGATTCGAAGTTAAAATCCTCATATTTGGAATAATATTGACTTTTTTCACCTTTTTATGTAGTTTGATATTACGTAAATATATTCATTTTTACCAATATTTCGATACTATTTCATGTAGTATCACGATATGTGATTTGGCCTTCATATCTCAGATTTTCGCATAATATTGCATTTTAAGCAAGCTTTCTTGCATTTTGCTTAGTACTTAACATCATCGAATTTAGCAATATTTTGACGTTTATCATCCCCTTTTACTTTATGTGATTTAAACAAAATATCATCGAATTAGGCAATATTTTGCCGTTTTTCCACGTTTTTGTGAATTTCCAGTTTATTGGTATTGATTCATTAAATATACGATAAAAATGATGCAAACACGTAATTGATTAGATAATAAACTTAAATACTTCACCTTTAATCATCTTTTGTTTCTCTTTGAAATACTGAGTAAGATATTGAAAAGGGGAGAAGTTCGGTTTTTATTGCATATATCAACGTTTCAGCCGGAATAGAGCGGTTTTACGTGTACATCTTCCATCGGTAATATAAACGGAAAATCAGGAACATCTTAGTTAATTGTAATGAAAACACATTGATTTTTATCATTTGTATTGGAAACAACATTGTCATATGTCTTTTCTTGGATCTAATTAATACGAAACCTCGCTTTATGATTCGAAGTTAAAATCCACAAATTTGGAATAATAGTGACTCTTTTCACGTTTTTCATGTAGTTTGATATTACGTAAATATATTCATTTTTACCAATATCTCGATACTATTTCATGTATTATCACGAAATGTGATTTGGCCTTCATATCTCAGATTTTCGCATAATATTGCATTTTAAGCAAGTTTTCTTGCATTTTGTTTCATACTAAACTTCATCGAATTTAGCAATACTTTGACGTTTATCATCCCCTTTTCCTTTATGTGATTTAAACAAAATATCATCGAATTAGGCAATATTTTGCCGTTTTTCCACGTTTTTGTGAATATTCTGTTTATTGGTATTGATTCATTAAATATACGATAAAAATGATGCAAACACGTAATTGATTAGATAATAAACTTAAATACTTCACCTTTAATCATCTATTTATTTCTCTTTGAAATACTGAGTAACATATTGAAAAGGGGAGAAGTTCGGTTTTTATTGCATATATCGACGTTTAAGCCGGAATAGAGCGGTTTTACGTGTACATCTTCCAACGGTAATATAAACGGAAATTCAGAAACATTTTAGTTAATTCTAATGAAAACACATTGATTTTTATCATTTGTATTGGAAACAACATTGTCATATGTCTTTTCTTAGATCTAAATAATACGAAACCTCGCTTTATGATTCGACGTTAAAATCCACAAATTTGGAATAATAGTGAATCTCTTCACGTTTTTTAGGAAGTTTGATATTACGTATATATATTCATTTTTAGCAATATTTTGATACTATTTCATGTAGTATCACGAAATGTGATTTGGCCTTCATATCTCAGATTTTCGCATAATATTGCATTTTAAGCAAGTTTTCTTGCATTTTGTTTCGTACTAAACATCATCGAATTTAGCAATATTTTGACGTTTATCATCCCCTTTTCCTTTATGTGATTTAAACAAAATATCATCGAATTAGGCAATATTTTGCTTTTTTCCACGTTTTTGTGAATTTTCAGTTTATTGGTATTAATTCATTAAATATACGATAAAAATGATGCAAACACGTAATTGATTAGATAATAAACTTAAACACTTCACCTTTAATCATCTATTTGTTTCTCGTTGAAATACTGAGTAAGATATTGAAAAGGGGAGAAGTTCGATTTTTATTGCATATATCGACGTTTCAGCCGGAATAGAGCGGTTTTACGTATATATCTTCCATCGGTAATATAAACGGAAAATCAGGAACATTTTAGTTAATTCTAATGAAAACACATTGATTTTTATCATTTGTATTGGAAACAACATTGTAATATGTCTTTTCTTGGATCTAAATAATACGAAACCTCTCTCTATGATTCGAAGTTAAAATCCACATATTTGGAATAATATTGACTTTTTTCACGTTTTTTATGTAGTTTGATATTCCGTAAATATATTCATTTTTACCAATACTACAATATTTCATGTAGTATAACGATATGTGATTCGGCCTTCATATCTCAGATTTTCGCATAATATTGCATTTTAAGCAAGCTTTCTTGCATTTTGTTTCGTACTAAACATCATCGAATTTAGCAATATTTTGACGTTTATCATCCCCTTTTCCTTTATGTGATTTAAACAAAATATCATCGAATTAGGCAATATTTTGCCGTTTTTCCACGTTTTTGTGAATTTTCAGTTTATTGGTATTGATTCAATAAATATACGATAAAAATGATGCAAACACGTAATTGATTAGATAATAAATTTAAATACATCACCTTTAATCATCTATTTGTTTCTCTTTGAAATACTGAGTAAGATATTGAAAAGGGGAGAAGTTCGGTTTTTATTGCATATATCGACCTTTCAGCCGAAATAGAGCGGTTTTACGTGTACATCTTCCATCCGTAATATAAAGGAAAATCAGGAACATTTTAGTTAATTCTAATGAAAACACATTGATTTTTATCATTTGTATTGGAAACAACATTGTCATATGTCTTTTCTTGGATCTAAATAATACGAAACCTCGCTTTATGATTCGAAGTTAAAATTCACAAATTTGGAATAATAGTGACTCTCTTCACATTTTTCATGTAGTTTGATATTACGTAAATATATTCATTTTTACCAATATTTCGATACTATTTCATGTAGTATCACGAAATGTGATTTGGCCTTCATATCTCAGATTTTCGCATAATATTGCATTTTAAGCAAGTTTTCTTGCATTTTGTTTCATACTAAACATCATCGAATTTAGCAATATTTTGACGTTTATCATCCCCTTTTAATTTATGTGATTTAAACAAAATATCATCGAATTAGGCAATATTTTGCCGTTTTTCCACGTTTTTGTGAATTTTCAGTTTATTGGTATTGATTCATTAAATATACGATAAAAATGATGGAAACACGTAATTGATTACATAATAAACTTAAATACTTCACCTTTAATCATCTATTTGTTTCTCTTTGAAATACTGAGTAACATATTGAAAAGGGGAGAAGTTCGGTTTTTATTGCATATATCGACGTTTCAGCCGGAATAGAGCGGTTTTACGTGTACATCTTCCATCGGTAATATAAACGGAAATTCAGGAACATTTTAGTTAATTCTAATGAAAACACATTGATTTTTATCATTTGTATTGGAAACAACATTGTCATATGTCTTTTCTTGGATCTAAATAATACGAAACCTCGCTTTATGATTCGAAGTTAAAATCCACAAATTTGGAATAATAGTGAATCTCTTCACGTTTTTTAGGTAGTTTGATATTACGTATATATATTAATTTTTACCAATATTTCGATACTATTTCATTTAGTATCACGATATGTGATTTGGCCTTCATATATCAGATTTTTGCATAATATTGCATTTTAAGCAAGTTTTCTTGCATTTTGTTTCATACTAAACTTCATCGAATTTAGCAATATTTTGACGTTTATCATCCCCTTTTCCTTTATGTGATTTAAACAAAATATCATCGAATTAGACAATATTTTCCGTTTTTCCAAGTGTTTGTGAATTTTCAGTTTATTGGAATTAATTCATTAAATATACGATAAAAATGATGCACACACGTAATTGATTAGATAATAAACTTAAATACTTCACCTTTAATCATCTATTTGTTTCTCGTTGAAATACTGAGTAAGATATTGAAAAGGGGAGAAGTTCGGTTTTTATTGCATATATCGACGTTTCACCCGGATTAGAGCGGTTTTACGTGTACATTTTCCATCGGTAATATAAACGGAAAATCAGGAACATTTTAGTTAATTCTAATGAAAACACATTGATTTTTATCATTTGTATTGGAAACAACATTGTTATATGTCTTTTCTTGGATCTAAATAATACGAAACCTCGCTTTATAATTCGAAGTAAAAATCCACAAATTTGGAATAATAGTGAATCTCTTCACGTTTTTTATGTAGTTTGATATTACGTAATTATATTCATTTTTACCAATATTTCGATACTATTTCATGTAGTATCACGATATGTGATTTGGCCTTCATATCTCCGATTTTTGCATAATATTGCATTTTAAGCAAGTTTTCTTGCATTTTGTTTCATACTAAACATCATCGAATTTAGCAATATTTTGACGTTTATCATCCCCTTTTCCTTTATGTGATTTAAACAAAATATCATCGAATTAGGCAATATTTTGCCGTTTTTCCACGTATTTGTGAATTTTCAGTTTATTGGTATTAATTCATTAAATATACGATAAAAATGATGCAAACACGTAATTGATTAGATAATAAACTTAAATACTTCACCTTTAATCATCTATTTGTTTCTCGTTGAATTACTGAGTAAGATATTGAAAAGGGGAGAAGTTCGGTTTTTATTGCATATATCGACGTTTCAGCCGGAATAGAGCAGTTTTATGTGTACATCTTCCATCGGTAATATAAACGGAAAATAAGGAACATTTTAGTTAATTGTAATAAAAACACATTGATTTTTATCATTTGTATTGGAAACAACATTGTCATATATCTTTTCTTGGATCTAAATAATACGAAACCTCGCTTTATGTTTCAAAGTTAAAATCCAGAAATTTGGAATAATAGTGACTCTCTTCACGTTTTGCATGTAGATTGATATTACGTAAATATATTCATTTTTACCAATATTTCGATACTATTTCATGTAGTATCACGAAATGTGATTTGGCCTCTATATCTCAGATTATCGCATAATATTGCATTTTAAGCTAGTTTTCTTGCATTTTGTTTCATACTAAACTTCATCGAATTTAGCAATACTTTAACGTTTATCATCCCCTTTTCCTTTATGTGATTTAAACAAAATATCATCGAATTAGACAATATTTAGCCGTTTTTCCAAGTTTTTGTGAATTTTCAGTTTATTGGTATTAATTCATTAAATTTACGATAAAAATGATGCACACACGTAATTGATTAGATATTAAACTTAAATACTTCAAATTAATCATCTATTTGTTTCTCGTTGATATACTGAGTAAGATATTGAAAAGGGGAGAAGTTCGGTTTTTATTGCATATATCGACGTTTCAGCCGGATTAGAGCGGTTTTACGTGTACATCTTCCGTCGGTAATATAAACGGAAAATCAGGAACATTTTAGTTAATTTTAATGAGAACACATTGATTTTTATCATTTGTATTGGAAACAACATTGTCATATGTCTTTTCTTGGATCTAAATAATACGAAACCTCGCTCTATGATTCGAAGTTAAAATCCTCATATTTGGAATAATATTGACTTTTTTCACGTTTTTTATGTAGTTTGATATTACGTAAATATATTCATTTTTACCAATATTTCGATACTATTTCATGTAGTACCACGATATGTGATTCGGCCTTCATATCTCAGATTTTCGCATAATATTGCATTTTAAGCAAGCTTTCCTGCATTGTTTCGTACTAAACATCATCGAATTTAGCAATATTTTGACGTTTATCATCCCCTTTTCCTTTATGTGATTTAAACAAAATATCATCGAATTAGGCCATATTTTGCCGTTTTTCAACGTTTTTTTGAATTTTCAGTTTATTGGTATTGATTCATTAAATATACGATAAAAATGATGCAAACACGTAATTGATTAGATAATAAATTTAAATACTTCACCTTTAATCATCTATTTGTTTCTCTTTGAAATACTGAGTAAGATATTGAAAAGGGGAGAAGTTCGGTTTTTATTGCATATATCGACCTTTCAGCCGGAATAGAGCGGTTTTACGTGTACTTCTTCCATCCGTAATGTAAACGGAAAATCAGGAACATTTTAGTTAATTCTAATGAAAACACATTGATTTTTATCATTTGTATTGGAAACAACATTGTCATATGTCTTTTCTTGGATCTAAATAATACGAAACCTCGCTCTATGATTCGAAGTTAAAATCCTCATATATGGAATAATATTGACTTTTTTCACGTTTTTTATGTAGTTTGATATTACGTAAATATATTCATTTTTACCATTATTTCGATACTATTTCATGTAGTATCACGATATGTGATTTGGTCTTCATATCTCAGATTTTCGCAAAATATTGCATTTTAAGCAAGCTTTCTTGCATTTTGTTTCGTACTAAACATCATCGAATTTAGCAATATTTTGACGTTTATCATCCCCTTTTCCTTTATGTGATTTAAACAAAATATCATCGAATTAGGCAATATTTTACCGTTTTTCCACGTTTTTGTGAATTTTCAGTTTATTGGTATTAATTCAATAAATATACGATAAAAATGATGCAAACACGTAATTGATTAGATAATAAACTTAAAATACTTCACCTTTAATCATCTATTTGTTTCTCGTTGAAATACTGAGTAAGATATTGAAAAGGGGAGAAGTTCGGTTTTTATTGCATATATCGAAGTTTCAGCCGGATTAGAGCGGTTTTACGTGTACATCTTCCGTCGGTAATATAAACGGAAAATCAGGAACATTTTAGTTAATTCTAATGAGAACACATTGACTTTTATCATTTGTATTGGAAACAACATTGTCATATGTCTTTTCTTGGATCTAAATAATACGAAACCTCGCTCTATGATTCGAAGTTAAAATCCTCATATTTGGAATAATATTGACTTTTTTCACGTTTTTTATGTAGTTTGACATTACGTAAATATATTCATTTTTACCAATATTTCGATACTATTTCATGTAGTATCACGATATGTGATTCGGCCTTCATATCTCAGATTTTCGAATAATATTGCATTTTAAGCAAGCTTTCTTGCATTTTGTTTCGTACTAAACATCATCGAATTTAGCAATTTTTTGACGTTTATCATCCCCTTTTCCTTTATGTGATTTAAACAAAATATCATCGAATTAGGCAATATTTTGCCGTTTTTCCACGTTTTTGTGAATTTTCAGTTTATTGGTATTGATTCATTAAATATACGATAAAAATGATGCAAACACGTAAATGATTAGATAATAAACTTAAATACTTCACCTTTAATCATCTATTTGTTTCTCGTTGAATTACTGAGTAAGATATTGAAAAGGGGAGAAGTTCGGTTTTTATTGCATATATCGACGTTTCGGCCGGAATAGAGCAGTTTTACGTGTACATCTTCCATCGGTAATATAAACGGAAAATCAGGAACATTTTAGTTAATTGTAATGAAAACACATTGATTTTTATCATTTGTATTGGAAACAACATTGTCATATATCTTTTCTTGGATCTAAATAATACGAAACCTCGCTTTATGATTCGAAGTTAAACTCCACAAATTTGGAATAATAGTGACTCTCTTCACGTTTTTCATGTAGTTTGATATTACGTAAATATATTCATTTTTACCAATATTTCGATACTATTTCATGTAGTATCACGAAATGTGATTTGGCCTCCATATCTCAGATTTTCGCATTATATTGCATTTTAAGCAAGTTTTCTTGCATTTTGTTTCATACTAAACATCATCGAATTTAGCAAAATTTTGACGTTTATCATCCCCTTTTCCTTTAGGTGATTTAAACAAAATATCATCGAATTATTCAATATTTTGCCGTTTTTCCACGTTTTTGTGAATTTTCAGTTTATTGGTATTAATTCATTAAATATACGATAAAAATGATGCAAACACGTAATTGATTAGATAATAAACTTAAATACTTCACCTTTAATCATCTATTTGTTTCTCTTTGAAATACTGAGTAAGATATTGAAAAGGGGAGAAGTTCGGTTTTTATTGCATATATCGACGTTCTATCCGGATTAGAGCGGTTTTACGTGTACATCTTCCGTCGGTAATATAAACGGAAAATCAGGAACATTTTAGTTAATTCTAATGAGAACACATTGATTTTTATCATTTGTATTGGAAACAACATTCTCATATGTCTTTTCTAGGATCTAAATAATACGAAACCTCGCTCTATGATTCGAAGTTAAAGTCCTCATATTTGGAATAATATTGACTTTTTTCACGTTTTTATGTAGTTTGATATTACGTAAATATATTCATTTTTACCAATATTTCGATACTATTTCAAGTAATATCACGATATGTGATTTGGCCTTCATATCTCAGATTTTCGCATAATATTGCATTTTAAGCAAGTTTTCTTGCATTTTGCTTCATACTAAACTTCATCGAATTTAGCAATACTTTGACGTTTATCATCCCCTTTTCCTTTATGTGATTTAAACAAAATATCATCGAATTAGGCCATATTTTGCCGTTTTTCAACGTTTTTTTGAATTTTCAGTTTATTGGTATTGATTCATTAAATATACGATAAAATTGATGCAATCACGTAATTGATTAGATAATAAATTTAAATACTTCACCTTTAATCATTTATTTGTTTCTCTTTGAAATACTGAGTAAGATATTGAAAAGGGGAGAAGTTCGGTTTTTATTGCATATATCGACCTTTCAGCCGGAATAGAGCGGTTTTACGTGTACATCTTCCATCCGTAATATAAACGGAAAATCAGGAACATTTTAGTTAATTCTAATGAAAACACATTGATTTTTATCATTTGTATTGGAAACAACATTGTCATATGTCTTTTCTTGGATCTAAATAATACGAAACCTCGCTCTATGATTCGAAGTTAAAATCCTCATATATGGAATAATATTGACTTTTTTCACGTTTTTTATGTAGTTTGATATTACGTAAATATATTCATTTTTACCATTATTTCGATACTATTTCATGTAGTATCACGATATGTGATTTGGTGTTCATATCTCAGATTTTCGCAAAATATTGCATTTTAAGCAAGCTTTCTTGCATTTTGTTTCGTACTAAACATCATCGAATTTAGCAATATGTTGACGTTTATCATCCCCTTTTCCTTTATGTGATTTAAACAAAATATCATCGAATTAGGCAATATTTTGCCGTTTTTCCACGTTTTTGTTAATTTTCAGTTTATTGGTATTAATTCAATAAATATACGATAAAAATGATGCAAACACGTAATTGATTAGATAATAAACTTAAAATACTTCACCTTTAATCATCTATTTGTTTCTCGTTGAAATACTGAGTAAGATATTGAAAAGGGGAGAAGTTCGGTTTTTATTGCATATATCGAAGTTTCAGCCGGATTAGAGCGGTTTTAAGTGTACATCTTCCGTCGGTAATATAAACGGAAAATCAGGAACATTTTAGTTAATTCTAATGAGAACACATTGATTTTTATCATTTGTATTGGAAACAACATTGTCATATGTCTTTTCTTGGATCTAAATAATACGAAACCTCGCTCTATGATTCGAAGTTAAAATCCTCATATTTGGAATAATATTGACTTTTTTCACGTTTTTTATGTAGTTTGACATTACGTAAATATTATCATTTTTACCAATATTTCGATACTATTTCATGTAGTATCACGATATGTGATTCGGCCTTCATATCTCAGATTTTCGAATAATATTGCATTTTAAGCAAGCTTTCTTGCATTTTGTTTCGTACTAAACATCATCGAATTTAGCAATATTTTGACGTTTATCATCCCCTTTTCCTTTATGTGATTTAAACAAAATATCATCGAATTAGGCAATATTTTGCCGTTTTTCCACGTTTTTGTGAATTTTCAGTTTATTGGTATTGATTCATTAAATATACGATAAAAATGATGCAAACACGTAAATGATTAGATAATAAACTTAAATACTTCACCTTTAATCATCTATTTGTTTCTCGTTGAATTACTGAGTAAGATATTGAAAAGGGGAGAAGTTCGGTTTTTATTGCATATATCGACGTTTCGGCCGGAATAGAGCAGTTTTACGTGTACATCTTCCATCGGTAATATAAACGGAAAATCAGGAACATTTTAGTTAATTGTAATGAAAACACATTGATTTTTATCATTTGTATTGGAAACAACATTGTCATATATCTTTTCTTGGATCTAAATAATACGAAACCTCGCTTTATGATTCGAAGTTAAACTCCACAAATTTGGAATAATAGTGACTCTCTTCACGTTTTTCATGTAGTTTGATATTACGTAAATATATTCATTTTTACCAATATTTCGATACTATTTCATGTAGTATCACGAAATGTGATTTGGCCTCCATATCTCAGATTTTCGCATTATATTGCATTTTAAGCAAGTTTTCTTGCATTTTGTTTCATACTAAACATCATCGAATTTAGCAAAATTTTGACGTTTATCATCCCCTTTTCCTTTAGGTGATTTAAACAAAATATCATCGAATTATTCAATATTTTGCCGTTTTTCCACGTTTTTGTGAATTTTCAGTTTATTGGTATTAATTCATTAAATATACGATAAAAATGATGCAAACACGTAATTGATTAGATAATAAACTTAAATACTTCACCTTTAATCATCTATTTGTTTCTCTTTGAAATACTGAGTAAGATATTGAAAAGGGGAGAAGTTCGGTTTTTATTGCATATATCGACGTTCTATCCGGATTAGAGCGGTTTTACGTGTACATCTTCCGTCGGTAATATAAACGGAAAATCAGGAACATTTTAGTTAATTCTAATGAGAACACATTGATTTTTATCATTTGTATTGGAAACAACATTCTCATATGTCTTTTCTAGGATCTAAATAATACGAAACCTCGCTCTATGATTCGAAGTTAAAGTCCTCATATTTGGAATAATATTGACTTTTTTCACGTTTTTATGTAGTTTGATATTACGTAAATATATTCATTTTTACCAATATTTCGATACTATTTCAAGTAATATCACGATATGTGATTTGGCCTTCATATCTCAGATTTTCGCATAATATTGCATTTTAAGCAAGTTTTCTTGCATTTTGCTTCATACTAAACTTCATCGAATTTAGCAATACTTTGACGTTTATCATCCCCTTTTCCTTTATGTGATTTAAACAAAATATCATCGAATTAGGCCATATTTTGCCGTTTTTCAACGTTTTTTTGAATTTTCAGTTTATTGGTATTGATTCATTAAATATACGATAAAATTGATGCAATCACGTAATTGATTAGATAATAAATTTAAATACTTCACCTTTAATCATTTATTTGTTTCTCTTTGAAATACTGAGTAAGATATTGAAAAGGGGAGAAGTTCGGTTTTTATTGCATATATCGACCTTTCAGCCGGAATAGAGCGGTTTTACGTGTACATCTTCCATCCGTAATATAAACGGAAAATCAGGAACATTTTAGTTAATTCTAATGAAAACACATTGATTTTTATCATTTGTATTGGAAACAACATTGTCATATGTCTTTTCTTGGATCTAAATAATACGAAACCTCGCTCTATGATTCGAAGTTAAAATCCTCATATATGGAATAATATTGACTTTTTTCACGTTTTTTATGTAGTTTGATATTACGTAAATATATTCATTTTTACCATTATTTCGATACTATTTCATGTAGTATCACGATATGTGATTTGGTGTTCATATCTCAGATTTTCGCAAAATATTGCATTTTAAGCAAGCTTTCTTGCATTTTGTTTCGTACTAAACATCATCGAATTTAGCAATATGTTGACGTTTATCATCCCCTTTTCCTTTATGTGATTTAAACAAAATATCATCGAATTAGGCAATATTTTGCCGTTTTTCCACGTTTTTGTTAATTTTCAGTTTATTGGTATTAATTCAATAAATATACGATAAAAATGATGCAAACACGTAATTGATTAGATAATAAACTTAAAATACTTCACCTTTAATCATCTATTTGTTTCTCGTTGAAATACTGAGTAAGATATTGAAAAGGGGAGAAGTTCGGTTTTTATTGCATATATCGAAGTTTCAGCCGGATTAGAGCGGTTTTAAGTGTACATCTTCCGTCGGTAATATAAACGGAAAATCAGGAACATTTTAGTTAATTCTAATGAGAACACATTGATTTTTATCATTTGTATTGGAAACAACATTGTCATATGTCTTTTCTTGGATCTAAATAATACGAAACCTCGCTCTATGATTCGAAGTTAAAATCCTCATATTTGGAATAATATTGACTTTTTTCACGTTTTTTATGTAGTTTGACATTACGTAAATATTATCATTTTTACCAATATTTCGATACTATTTCATGTAGTATCACGATATGTGATTCGGCCTTCATATCTCAGATTTTCGAATAATATTGCATTTTAAGCAAGCTTTCTTGCATTTTGTTTCGTACTAAACATCATCGAATTTAGCAATATTTTGACGTTTATCATCCCCTTTTCCTTTATGTGATTTAAACAAAATATCATCGAATTAGGCAATATTTTGCCCTTTTTCCACGTTTTTGTGAATTTTCAGTTTATTGGTATTGATTCATTAAATATACGATAAAAATGATGCAAACACGTAAATGATTAGATAATAAACTTAAATACTTCACCTTTAATCATCTATTTGTTTCTCGTTGAATTACTGAGTAAGATATTGAAAAGGGGAGAAGTTCGGTTTTTATTGCATATATCGACGTTTCGGCCGGAATAGAGCAGTTTTACGTGTACATCTTCCATCGGTAATATAAACGGAAAATCAGGAACATTTTAGTTAATTGTAATGAAAACACATTGATTTTTATCATTTGTATTGGAAACAACATTGTCATATATCTTTTCTTGGATCTAAATAATACGAAACCTCGCTTTATGATTCGAAGTTAAACTCCACAAATTTGGAATAATAGTGACTCTCTTCACGTTTTTCATGTAGTTTGATATTACGTAAATATATTCATTTTTACCAATATTTCGATACTATTTCATGTAGTATCACGAAATGTGATTTGGCCTCCATATCTCAGATTTTCGCATTATATTGCATTTTAAGCAAGTTTTCTTGCATTTTGTTTCATACTAAACATCATCGAATTTAGCAAAATTTTGACGTTTATCATCCCCTTTTCCTTTAGGTGATTTAAACAAAATATCATCGAATTATTCAATATTTTGCCGTTTTTCCACGTTTTTGTGAATTTTCAGTTTATTGGTATTAATTCATTAAATATACGATAAAAATGATGCAAACACGTAATTGATTAGATAATAAACTTAAATACTTCACCTTTAATCATCTATTTGTTTCTCTTTGAAATACTGAGTAAGATATTGAAAAGGGGAGAAGTTCGGTTTTTATTGCATATATCGACGTTCTATCCGGATTAGAGCGGTTTTACGTGTACATCTTCCGTCGGTAATATAAACGGAAAATCAGGAACATTTTAGTTAATTCTAATGAGAACACATTGATTTTTATCATTTGTATTGGAAACAACATTCTCATATGTCTTTTCTAGGATCTAAATAATACGAAACCTCGCTCTATGATTCGAAGTTAAAGTCCTCATATTTGGAATAATATTGACTTTTTTCACGTTTTTATGTAGTTTGATATTACGTAAATATATTCATTTTTACCAATATTTCGATACTATTTCAAGTAATATCACGATATGTGATTTGGCCTTCATATCTCAGATTTTCGCATAATATTGCATTTTAAGCAAGTTTTCTTGCATTTTGTTTCATACTAAACTTCATCGAATTTAGCAATACTTTGACGTTTATCATCCCCTTTTCCTTTATGTGATTTAAACAAAATATCATCGAATTAGGCCATATTTTGCCGTTTTTCAACGTTTTTTTGAATTTTCAGTTTATTGGTATTGATTCATTAAATATACGATAAAATTGATGCAATCACGTAATTGATTAGATAATAAATTTAAATACTTCACCTTTAATCATTTATTTGTTTCTCTTTGAAATACTGAGTAAGATATTGAAAAGGGGAGAAGTTCGGTTTTTATTGCATATATCGACCTTTCAGCCGGAATAGAGCGGTTTTACGTGTACATCTTCCATCCGTAATATAAACGGAAAATCAGGAACATTTTAGTTAATTCTAATGAAAACACATTGATTTTTATCATTTGTATTGGAAACAACATTGTCATATGTCTTTTCTTGGATCTAAATAATACGAAACCTCGCTCTATGATTCGAAGTTAAAATCCTCATATATGGAATAATATTGACTTTTTTCACGTTTTTTATGTAGTTTGATATTACGTAAATATATTCATTTTTACCATTATTTCGATACTATTTCATGTAGTATCACGATATGTGATTTGGTGTTCATATCTCAGATTTTCGCAAAATATTGCATTTTAAGCAAGCTTTCTTGCATTTTGTTTCGTAC
This sequence comes from Procambarus clarkii, assembly GCF_040958095.1. NCBI lineage: Eukaryota > Metazoa > Arthropoda > Malacostraca > Decapoda > Cambaridae > Procambarus > Procambarus clarkii. The sequence continues at coordinate 42,641,299 of NC_091184.1, forward strand.
TAAACATCATCGAATTTAGCAATATGTTGACGTTTATCATCCCCTTTTCCTTTATGTGATTTAAACAAAATATCATCGAATTAGGCAATATTTTGCCGTTTTTCCACGTTTTTGTTAATTTTCAGTTTATTGGTATTAATTCAATAAATATACGATAAAAATGATGCAAACACGTAATTGATTAGATAATAAACTTAAAATACTTCACCTTTAATCATCTATTTGTTTCTCGTTGAAATACTGAGTAAGATATTGAAAAGGGGAGAAGTTCGGTTTTTATTGCATATATCGAAGTTTCAGCCGGATTAGAGCGGTTTTAAGTGTACATCTTCCGTCGGTAATATAAACGGAAAATCAGGAACATTTTAGTTAATTCTAATGAGAACACATTGATTTTTATCATTTGTATTGGAAACAACATTGTCATATGTCTTTTCTTGGATCTAAATAATACGAAACCTCGCTCTATGATTCGAAGTTAAAATCCTCATATTTGGAATAATATTGACTTTTTTCACGTTTTTTATGTAGTTTGACATTACGTAAATATATTCATTTTTACCAATATTTCGATACTATTTCATGTAGTATCACGATATGTGATTCGGCCTTCATATCTCAGATTTTCGAATAATATTGCATTTTAAGCAAGCTTTCTTGCATTTTGTTTCGTACTAAACATCATCGAATTTAGCAATATTTTGACGTTTATCATCCCCTTTTCCTTTATGTGATTTAAACAAAATATCATCGAATTAGGCAATATTTTGCCCTTTTTCCACGTTTTTGTGAATTTTCAGTTTATTGGTATTGATTCATTAAATATACGATAAAAATGATGCAAACACGTAATTGATTAGATAATAAACTTAAATACTTCACCTTTAATCATCTATTTGTTTCTCGTTGAATTACTGAGTAAGATATTGAAAAGGGGAGAAGTTCGGTTTTTATTGCATATATCGACGTTTCAGCCGGATTAGAGCGGTTTTACGTATACATCTTCCGTCGGTAATATAAACGGAAAATCAGGAACATTTCAGTTAATTTTAATGAGAACACATTGATTTTTATCATTTGTATTGGAAACAACATTGTCATATGTCTTTTCTTGGATCTAAATAATACGAAACCTCGCTCTATGATTCGAAGTTAAAATCCTCATATTTGGAATAATATTGACTTTTTTCACGTTTTTTATGTAGTTTGATATTACGTAAATATATTCATTTTTACCAATATTTCGATACTATTTCATGTAGTACCACGATATGTGATTCGGCCTTCATATCTCAGATTTTCGCATAATATTGCATTTTAAGCAAGCTTTCCTGCATTGTTTCGTACTAAACATCATCGAATTTAGCATTATTTTGACGTTTATCATCCCCTTTTCCTTTATGTGATTTAAACAAAATATCATCGAATTAGGCCATATTTTGCCGTTTTTCAACGTTTTTTTGAATTTTCAGTTTATTGGTAATGATTTATTAAATATACGATAAAAATGATGCAAACACGTAATTGATTAGATAATAAATTTAAATACTTCACCTTTCATCATCTATTTGTTTCTCTTTGAAATACTGAGTAAGATATTGAAAAGGGGAGAAGTTCGGTTTTTATTGCATATATCGACCTTTCAGCCGGAATAGAGCGGTTTTACGTGTACATCTTCCATCCGTAATGTAAACGGAAAATCAGGAACATTTTAGTTAATTCTAATGAAAACACATTGATTTTTATCATTTGTATTGGAAACAACATTGTCATATGTCTTTTCTTGGATCTAAATAATACGAAACCTTGCTCTATGATTCGAAGTTAAAATCCTCATATATGGAATAATATTGACTTTTTTCACGTTTTTTATGTAGTTTGATATTACGTAAATATATTCATTTTTACCATTATTTCGATACTATTTCATGTAGTATCACGATATGTGATTTGGTCTTCATATCTCAGATTTTCGCAAAATATTGCATTTTAAGCAAGCTTTCTTGCATTTTGTTTCGTACTAAACATCATCGAATTTAGCAATATTTTGACGTTTATCATCCCCTTTTCCTTTATGTGATTTAAACAAAATATCATCGAATTAGGCAATATTTTGCCGTTTTTCCACGTTTTTGTGAATTTTCAGTTTATTGGTATTAATTCAATAAATATACGATAAAAATGATGCAAACACGTAATTGATTAGATAATAAACTTAAAATACTTCACCTTTAATCATCTATTTGTTTCTCGTTGAAATACTGAGTAAGATATTGAAAAGGGGAGAAGTTCGGTTTTTATTGCATATATCGAAGTTTCAGCCGGATTAGAGCGGTTTTACGTGTACATCTTCCGTCGGTAATATAAACGGAAAATCAGGAACATTTTAGTTAATTCTAATGAGAACACATTGACTTTTATCATTTGTATTGGAAACAACATTGTCATATGTCTTTTCTTGGATCTAAATAATACGAAACCTCGCTCTATGATTCGAAGTTAAAATCCTCATATTTGGAATAATATTGACTTTTTTCACGTTTTTTATGTAGTTTGACATTACGTAAATATATTCATTTTTACCAATATTTCGATACTATTTCATGTACAACCCGTTCTCGCAAATTTAATAAGTCAATATTGACTTATCAGTTGCGTGCATATGTGACATACTAAACATAATAGTTTCCCTTGAAAAGCTTCATAGAAAACACCGACCTTACCTAACCTACTTAGTATGTTAAAATAAGCATCTTATAGCTTCGTAATTACAATTGTTACTTAACCTATTATAGGTATAGGTTAGGTAATAATTGTAATTACGAAGCAATAAGATGCTTATCTTAACATACTAAGTAGGTTAGGTAAGGTCGGTGTTTTCTATGAAGCTTTTCAAGGGAAACTAATATGTTAAGTATGTCACCTATGCACATATTTAATAAGTCAATATTGACTTATTAAATTTGCGAGAACGGGTTGTCATGTAGTATCACGATATGTGATTCGGCCTTCATATCTCAGATTTTCGAATAATATTGCATTTTAAGCAAGCTTTCTTGCATTTTGTTTCGTACTAAACATCATCGAATTTAGCAATTTTTTGACGTTTATCATCCCCTTTTCCTTTATGTGATTTAAACAAAATATCATCGAATTAGGCAATATTTTGCCGTTTTTCCACGTTTTTGTTAATTTTCAGTTTATTGGTATTAATTCAATAAATATACGATAAAAATGATGCAAACACGTAATTGATTAGATAATAAACTTAAAATACTTCACCTTTAATCATCTATTTGTTTCTCGTTGAAATACTGAGTAAGATATTGAAAAGGGGAGAAGTTCGGTTTTTATTGCATATATCGAAGTTTCAGCCGGATTAGAGCGGTTTTACGTGTACATCTTCCGTCGGTAATATAAACGGAAAATCAGGAACATTTTAGTTAATTCTAATGAGAACACATTGATTTTTATCATTTGTATTGGAAACAACATTGTCATATGTCTTTTCTTGGATCTAAATAATACGAAACCTCGCTCTATGATTCGAAGTTAAAATCCTCATATTTGGAATAATATTGACTTTTTTCACGTTTTTTATGTAGTTTGACATTACGTAAATATATTCATTTTTACCAATATTTCGATACTATTTCATGTAGTATCACGATATGTGATTCGGCCTTCATATCTCAGATTTTCGAATAATATTGCATTTTAAGCAAGCTTTCTTGCATTTTGTTTCGTACTAAACATCATCGAATTTAGCAATATTTTGACGTTTATCATCCCCTTTTCCTTTATGTGATTTAAACAAAATATCATCGAATTAGGCAATATTTTGCCGTTTTTCCACGTTTTTGTGAATTTTCAGTTTATTGGTATTGATTCATTAAATATACGATAAAAATGATGCAAACACGTAATTGATTAGATAATAAACTTAAATACTTCACCTTTAATCATCTATTTGTTTCTCGTTGAATTACTGAGTAAGATATTGAAAAGGGGAGAAGTTCGGTTTTTATTGCATATATCGACGTTTCAGCCGGATTAGAGCGGTTTTACGTATACATCTTCCGTCGGTAATATAAACGGAAAATCAGGAACATTTCAGTTAATTTTAATGAGAACACATTGATTTTTATCATTTGTATTGGAAACAACATTGTCATATGTCTTTTCTTGGATCTAAATAATACGAAACCTCGCTCTATGATTCGAAGTTAAAATCCTCATATTTGGAATAATATTGACTTTTTTCACGTTTTTTATGTAGTTTGATATTACGTAAATATATTCATTTTTACCAATATTTCGATACTATTTCATGTAGTACCACGATATGTGATTCGGCCTTCATATCTCAGATTTTCGCATAATATTGCATTTTAAGCAAGCTTTCCTGCATTGTTTCGTACTAAACATCATCGAATTTAGCAATATTTTGACGTTTATCATCCCCTTTTCCTTTATGTGATTTAAACAAAATATCATCGAATTAGGCCATATTTTGCCGTTTTTCAACGTTTTTTTGAATTTTCAGTTTATTGGTAATGATTTATTAAATATACGATAAAAATGATGCAAACACGTAATTGATTAGATAATAAATTTAAATACTTCACCTTTCATCATCTATTTGTTTCTCTTTGAAATACTGAGTAAGATATTGAAAAGGGGAGAAGTTCGGTTTTTATTGCATATATCGACCTTTCAGCCGGAATAGAGCGGTTTTACGTGTACATCTTCCATCCGTAATGTAAACGGAAAATCAGGAACATTTTAGTTAATTCTAATGAGAACACATTGATTTTTATCATTTGTATTGGAAACAACATTGTCATATGTCTTTTCTTGGATCTAAATAATACGAAACCTCGCTCTATGATTCGAAGTTAAAGTCCTCATATTTGGAATAATATTGACTTTTTTCACGTTTTTATGTAGTTTGATATTACGTAAATATATTCATTTTTACCAATATTTCGATACTATTTCAAGTAATATCACGATATGTGATTTGGCCTTCATATCTCAGATTTTCGCATAATATTGCATTTTAAGCAAGTTTTCTTGCATTTTGTTTCATACTAAACTTCATCGAATTTAGCAATACTTTGACGTTTATCATCCCCTTTTCCTTTATGTGATTTAAACAAAATATCATCGAATTAGGCCATATTTTGCCGTTTTTCAACGTTTTTTTGAATTTTCAGTTTATTGGTATTGATTCATTAAATATACGATAAAAATGATGCAATCACGTAATTGATTAGATAATAAATTTAAATACTTCACCTTTAATCATCTATTTGTTTCTCTTTGAAATACTGAGTAAGATATTGAAAAGGGGAGAAGTTCGGTTTTTATTGCATATATCGACCTTTCAGCCGGAATAGAGCGGTTTTACGTGTACATCTTCCATCCGTAATATAAACGGAAAATCAGGAACATTTTAGTTAATTCTAATGAAAACACATTGATTTTTATCATTTGTATTGGAAACAACATTGTCATATGTCTTTTCTTGGATCTAAATAATACGAAACCTCGCTCTATGATTCGAAGTTAAAATCCTCATATATGGAATAATATTGACTTTTTTCACGTTTTTTATGTAGTTTGATATTACGTAAATATATTCATTTTTACCATTATTTCGATACTATTATATAGTATCACGATATGTGATTTGGTCTTCATATCTCAGATTTTCGCAAAATATTGCATTTTAAGCAAGCTTTCTTGCATTTTGTTTCGTACTAAACATCATCGCATTTAGCAATATTTTGACGTTTATCATCCCCTTTTCCTTTATGTGATTTAAACAAAATATCATCGAATTAGGCAATATTTTGCCGTTTTTCCACGTTTTTGTGAATTTTCAGTTTATTGGTATTGATTCATTAAATATACGAAAAAAATGATGCAAACACGTAATTGATTAGATAATAAACTTAAATACTTCACCTTTAATCATCTATTTGTTTCTCGTTGAATTACTGAGTAAGATATTGAAAAGGGGAGAAGTTCGGTTTTTATTGCATATATCGACGTTTCGGCCGGAATAGAGCAGTTTTACGTGTACATCTTCCATCGGTAATATAAACGGAAAATCAGGAACATTTTAGTTAATTGTAATGAAAACACATTGATTTTTATCATTTGTATTGGAAACAACATTGTCATATATCTTTTCTTGGATCTAAATAATACGAAACCTCGCTTTATGATTCGAAGTTAAAATCCACAAATTTGGAATAATAGTGACTCTTCACGTTTTTCATGTAGTTTGATATTACGTAAATATATTCATTTTTACCAATATTTCGATGCTATTTCATGTAGTATCACGAAATGTGATTTGGCCTTCACATCCCAGATTTTCGCATAATATTGCATTTTAAGCAAGTTTTCTTGCATTTTGTTTCATACTAAACTTCATCGAACTTAGCAATACTTTGACGTTTATCATACCCTTTTCCTTTATGTGATTTAAACAAAATATCATCGAATTAGGCAATATTTTGCCGTTTTTCCACGTTTTGGTGAATTTTCAGTTTATTGGTATTAATTCATTAAATATACGATAAAAATGATGCAAACACGAAATTGATTAGATAATAAACTTAAATACTTCACCTTTAAACACATATTTGTTTCTCGTTGAAATACTGAGTAAGATATTGAAAAGGGGAGAAGTTCGGTTTTTATTGCATATATCGTCGTTTCAGCCGGAATAGAGCGGTTTACGTGTATATCTTCCATCGGTAATATAAACGGAAAATCAGGAACATTTTAGTTAATTCTAATGAAAACACATTGATTTTTATCATTTGTATTGAAAACAACTTTGTCATATGTCTTTTCTTGGATCTAAATAATACGAAACCTCGCTTTATGATTCGAAGTTAAACTCCACAAATTTGGAATAATAGTGACTCTCTTCACGTTTTTCATGTAGTTTGATATTACGTAAATATATTCATTTTTACCAATATTTCGATACTATTTCATGTAGTATCACGAAATGTGATTTGGCCTTCATATCTCAGATTTTCGCATTATATTGCATTTTAAGCAAGTTTTCTTGCATTTTGTTTCATACTAAACATCATCGAATTTAGCAAAATTTTGACGTTTATCATCCCCTTTTCCTTTAGGTGATTTAAACAAAATATCATCGAATTAGGCAATATTTTGCCGTTTTTCAACGTTTTTGTGAATTTTCAGTTTATTGGTATTAATTCATTAAATATACGATAAAAATGATGCAAACACGTAATTGATTAGATAATAAACTTAAATACTTCACCTTTAATCATCTATTTGTTTCTCTTTGAAATACTGAGTAAGATATTGAAAAGGGGAGAAGTTCGGTTTTTATTGCATATATCGACGTTTCGGCCGGAATAGAGCAGTTTTACGTGTACATCTTCCATCGGTAATATAAACGGAAAATCATGAACATTTTAGTTAATTGTAATGAAAACACATTGATTTTTATCATTTGTATTGGAAACAACATTGTCATATATCTTTTCTTGGATCTAAATAATACGAAACCTCGCTTTATGATTCGAAGTTAAAATCCACAAATTTGTAATAATAGTGACTCTTCACGTTTTTCATGTAGTTTGATATTACGTAAATATATTCATTTTTACCAATATTTCGATACTATTTCATGTAGTATCACGAAATGTGTTTTGGCCTTCATATCTCAGATTTTCGCATAATATTGCATTTTAAGCAAGTTTTCTTGCATTTTGTTTCATACTAAACTTCATCGAATTTAACAATACTTTGACGTTTATCATCCCATTTTCCTTTATGTGATTTAAACAAAATATCATCGAATTAGGCAATATTTTGCCGTTTTTCCACGTTTTTGTGAATTTTCAGTTTATTGGTATTAATTCATTAAATATACGATAAAAATGATGCAAACACGTAATTGATTAGATAATAAACTTAAATACTTCACCTTTAAACACATATTTGTTTCTCCTTGAAATACTGAGTAAGATATTGAAAAGGGGAGAAGTTCGGTTTTTATTGCATATATCGTCGTTTCAGCCGGAATAGAGCGGTTTTACGTGTATATCTTCCATCGGTAATATAAACGGAAAATCAGGAACATTTTAGTTAATTCTAATGAAAACACATTGATTTTTATCATTTGTATTGGAAACAACATTGTCATATGTCTTTTCTTGGATCTAAATAATACGAAACCTCGCTTTATGATTCTAAGTTAAACTCCACAAATTTGGAATAATAGTGACTCTCTTCACGTTTTTCATGTAGTTTGATATTACGTAAATATATTCAATTTTACCATAATTTCGATATTATTTCATGTAGTATCACGAAATGTGATTTGGCCTTCATATCTCAGATTTTCGCATAATATTGCATTTTAAGCAAGCTTTCTTGCATTTTGTTTCGTACTAAACATCATCGAATTTAGCAATATTTTGACGATTATCATCCCCTTTTCCTTTATGTGATTTAAACAAAATATCATCGAATTAGGCCATATTTTGCCCTTTTTCCACGTTTTTGTGAATTTTCAGTTTATTGGTATTGATCCATTAAATATACGATAAAAATGATGCAAACACGTAATTGATTAGATAATAAACTTAAATACTTCACCTTTAATCATCTATTTGTTTCTCGTTGAATTACTGAGTAAGATATTGAAAAGGGGAGAAGTTCGGTTTTTATTGCATATATCGACGTTTCGGCCGGAATAGAGCAGTTTTACGTGTACATCTTCCATCGGTAATATAAACGGAAAATCAGGAACATTTTAGTTAATTGTAATGAAAACACATTGATTTTTATCATTTGTATTGGAAACAACATTGTCATATATCTTTTCTTGGATCTAAATAATACGAAACCTCGCTTTATGATTCGAAGTTAAAATCCACAAATTTGTAATAATAGTGACTCTTCACGTTTTTCATGTAGTTTGATATTACGTAAATATATTCTTTTTTACCAATATTTCGATACTATTTCATGTAGTATCACGAAATGTGATTTGGCCTTCATATCTCATATTTTCGCATAATATTTCATTTTAAGCAAGTTTTCTTGCATTTTGTTTCATTCTAAACATCATCGAATTTAGCAATATTTTGACGTTTATCATCCCCTTTTCCTTTATGTGATTTAAACAAAATATCATCGAATTAGGCAATATTTTGCCGTTTTTCCACGTTTTTGTTAATTTTCTGTTTATTGGTATTAATTCATTAAATATACGATAAAAATGATGCAAACAAGTAATTGATTAGATAATAAACTTAAATACTTCACCTTTAATCATCTATTTGTTTCTCGTTGAATTACTGAGTAAGATATTGCAAAGGGGAGAAGTTCGGTTTTTATTGCATATATCGACGTTTCAGCCGGAATAGAGCAGTTTTACGTGTACATCTTCCATCGGTAATATAAACGGAAAATAAGGAACATTTTAGTTAATTGTAATTAAAACACATTGATTTTTATCATTTGTATTGGAAACAACATTGTCATATATCTTTTCTTGGATCTAAATAATACGAAACCTCGCTTTATGTTTCGAAGTTAAAATCCACAAATTTGGAATAATAGTGACCCTCTTCACGTTTTTCATGAAGTTTGATATTACGTAAATATATTCATTTTTACCAATATTTCGATACTATTTCATGTAGTATCACGATATGTGATTTGGCCTTCATATCTCAGAATTTTGCATAATATTGCATTTTAAGCAAGTTTTCTTGCATTTTGTTTCATACTAAACATCATCGATTTTAGCAATATTTTGACGTTTATCATCCCCTTTTCCTTTATGTGATATTAACAAAATATCATCGAATTAGGCAATATTTTGCCGTTTTTCCACGTTTTTGTGAATGTTCAGTTTATTGGTATTAATTCATTAAATATACGATAAAAATGATGCAAACACGTAATTGATTAGATAATAAACTTAAATACTTCACCTTTAATCATCTATTTGTTTCTCGTTGAAATACTGAGTAAGATATTGAAAAGGGGAGAAGTTCGGTTTTTATTGCATATATCGACGTTTCAGCCTAATTAGAGCGGTTTTACGTGTACATCTTCCGTCTGTAATATAAACGGAAAATCAGGAACATTTTAGTTAATTCTAATGAGAACACATTGATTTTTATCATTTGTATTGGAAACAACATTGTCATATGTCTTTTCTTGGATCTAAATAATACGAAACCTCGCTCTATGATTCGAAGTTAAAATCCACAAATTTGGAATAATAGTGACTCTCTTCACGTTTTTCATGTAGTTTGATATTACGTAAATATATTCATTTTTACCAATATTTCGATACTATTTCATGTAGAATCACGAAATGTGATTTGGAATTCATATCTCAGATTTTCGCATAATATTGCATTTTAAGCAAGTTTTCTTGCATTTTGTTTCATACTAAACTTCATCGAATTTAGCAATACTTTGACGTTTATCATCCCCTTTTCCTTTATGTGATTTAAACAAAATATCATCGAATTAGGCAATATTTTGCCGTTTTTCCACGTTTTTGTGAATTTTCAGTTTATTGGTATTAATTCATTAAATATACGATAAAAATGATGCAAACACGTAATTGATTAGATAATAAACTTAAATACTTCACCTTTAAACACATATTTTTTTCTCGTTGAAATACTGAGTAAGATATTGAAAAGGGGAGAAGTTCGGTTTTTATTGCATATATCGTCGTTTCAGCCGGAATAGAGCGGTTTTACGTGTATATCTTCCATCGGTAATATAAACGAAAAATCAGGAACATTTTAGTTAATTCTAATGAAAACACAATGATTTTTATCATTTGTATTGGAAACAACATTGTCATATGTCTTTTCTTGGATCTAAATAATACGAAACCTCGCTTTATGATTCGAAGTTAAAATTCACAAAATTGGAATAATAGTGACTCTCTTCACATTTTTCATGTAGTTTGATATTACGTAAATATATTCATTTTTACCAATATTTCGATACTATTTCATGTAGTATCACGAAATGTGATTTGGCCTTCATATCTCAGATTTTTGCATAATATTGCATTTTAAGAAAGTTTTCTTGCATTTTGTTTCATACTAAACATCATCGAATTTAGCAATATTTTGACGTTCATCATCCTCTTTTCCTTTATGTGATTTAAACAAAATATCATCGAATTAGGCAATATTTTGCCGTTTTTCCACGTTTTTGTGAATGTTCAGTTTATTGGTATTAATTCATTAAATATACGATAAAAATGATGCAAACACGTAATTGATTAGATAATAAACTTAAATACTTCACCTTTAATCATCTATTTGTTTCTCGTTGAAATACTGAGTAAGATATTGAAAAGGGGAGAAGTTCGTTTTTTATTGCATATATCGACGTTTCAGCCGGAATAGAGCGGTTTTACGTGTATATCTTCCATCGGTAATATAAACGGAAAATCAGGAACATTTACTTTAATTCTAATGAAAACACATTGAGTTTTATCATTTGTATTGGAAACAATATTGTCATATGTCTTTTCTTGGATCTAAATAATACGAAACCTCGCTTTATGATTCGAAGTTAAAATTCACAAATTTGGAATAATAGTGACTCTCTTCACATTTTTCATGTAGTTTGATATTACGTAAATATATTCATTTTTACCAATATTTCGATACTATTTCATGTAGTATCACGAAATGTGATTTGGCCTTCATATCTCATATTTTCGCATAATATTTCATTTTAAGCAAGTTTTCTTGCATTTTGTTTCATTCTAAACATCATCGAAATTAGCAATATTTTGACGTTTATCATCCCCTTTTCCTTTATGTGATTTAAACAAAATATCATCGAATTAGGCAATATTTTGCCGTTTTTCCACGTTTTTGTTAATTTTCTGTTTATTGGTATTAATTCATTAAATATACGATAAAAATGATGCAAACAAGTAATTGATTAAATAATAAACTTAAATACTTCACCTTTAATCATCTATTTGTTTCTCGTTGAATTACTGAGTAAGATATTGAAAAGGGGAGAAGTTCGATTTTTATTGGATATATCTACCTTTCAGCTGGAATCGAGCGGTTTTACGTGTACATCTTCTATCCGTAATATAAACGGAAAATCAGGAACATTTTAGTTAATTCTAATGAAAACATATTGCTTTTTATCATTTGTATTGAAAACAACATTGTCATATGTCTTTTCTTGGATCTAAATAATACGAAACCTCGCTTTATAATTCGAAGTTAAAATCCACAAATTTGGAATAATAGTGAATCTCTTCACGTTTTTTATGTAGTTTGATATTACGTAAATATATTTATTTTCACCAATATTTCGATACTATTTCATGTAGAATCACGAAATGGTATTTGGCCTTCATATCTCAGATTTTTGCATAATATTGCATTTTAAGCAAGTTTTCTTGCATTTTGTTTCATACTAAACATCATCGAATTTAGCAATATTTTGACGTTTATCATCCCCTTTTCCTTTATGTGATTTAAACAAAATATCATCGAATTAGGCAATATTTTGCCGTTTTTCCACGTTTTTGTGAATTTTCAGTTTATTGGTATTAATTCAATAAATATACGATAAAAATGATGCAAACACGTAATTGATTAGATAATAAACTTAAATACTTCACCTTTAATCATCTATTTGTTTCTCGTTGAAATACTGAGTAAGATATTGAAAAGGGGAGAAGTTCGGTTTTTATTGCATATATCGAAGTTTCAGCCTGATTAGAGCGGTTTTACGTGTACATCTTCCGTCGGTAATGTAAATGGAAAATCAGGAACATTTTAGTTAATTCTAATGAGAACACATTGATTTTTATCATTTGTATTGGAAACAACATTGTCATATGTCTTTTCTTGGATCTAAATAATACGAAACCTCGCTCTATGATTCGAAGTTAAAATCTTCATATTTGGAATAATATTGACTTTTTTCACGTTTTTTATGTAGTTTGACATTACGTAAATATATTCATTTTTACCAATATTTCGATACTATTTCATGTAGTATCACGATATGTGATTCGGCCTTCATATCTCAGATTTTCGCATAATATTGTATTTTAAGCAAGCTTTCTTGCATTTTGTTTCGTACTAAACATCATCGAATTTAACAATATTTTGACGTTTATCATCCCCTTTTCCTTTATGTGATTTAAACAAAATATCATCGAATTAGGCAATCTTTTGCCGTTTTTCCACGTTTTTGTGAATTTTCAGTTTATTGGTATTGATTCATTAAATATATGATAAAAATGATGCAAACACGTAATTGATTAGATAATAAACTTAAATACTTCACCTTTAATCGTCTATTTGTTTCTCTTTGAAATACTGAGTAAGATATTGAAAAGGGGAGAAGTTCGGTTTATATTGCATATATCGACGTTTCAGCCGGAATAGAGCGGTTTTACGTGTACATCTTCCATCGGTAATATAAACGGAAAATCAGGAACATTTTAGTTAATTCTAATGAAAACACATTGATTTTTATAATTTGTATTGGAAACAACATTGTCATATGTCTTTTCTTGGATCTAAATAATACGAAACCTCGCTTTATAATTCGAAGTTAAAATCCACAAATTTGGAATAATAGTGAATCTCTTCACGTATTTTATGTAGTTTGATATTACGTACAAATATTCATTTTTACCAATATTTCGATACTATTTCATGTAGTATCACGATATGTGATTTGGCCATCATATCTCAGATTTTTGCATAATATTGCATTTTAAGCAAGTTTTCTTGCATTTTGTTTCATACTAAACATCATCGAATTTTGCAATATTTTGACGTTTATCATCCCCTTTTCCTTTATGTGATTTAAACAAAATATCATTGAATTAGGCAATATTTTGCCGTTTTCCACGTTTTTGTTAATTTTCTGTTTATTGGTATTAATTCATTAAATATACGATAAAAATGATGCAAACACGTAATTGATTAGATAATAAACTTAAATACTTCACCTTTAATCATCTATTTGTTTCTCGTTGAATTACTGAGTAAGATATTGAAAAGGGGAGAAGTTCGGTTTTTATTACTGTGACGATAATCTCCTTCAAGAGATTGAGCCTGCTCTTCCCTCCAAAATACGTCGATATATACATCTATATAAAACTAGTATGGAAGAAATATCCAACAACTACACCAGCAAGGTTTGCCAGAGCGCAAAACGTATGCAGCCAGGAACACCTGCTCCACCTTGAACCGCCAAACTACCTGTCTGTCGCTTGCTCATTGCTGATAGGCTGCGTGTCCAGTTGCACCTGCCCTCCACCCCCCCACACTACCTGATGTCTGGGGCCACACGACCTACCGCTCTCAGAATATCCAGTGCTTTCATCAGGTTAACACGTCTCCTTGGTAGACTAAGCTGTGGCTTACATGTACTAAGAGAGGTGATAGCTTAAAGCCAATATTCCTGCACCTCTTATTTGATTGTATATTGTTCACTTGTTATTACTCACTTGTCTTAACGTAACTTTTCATTTTGTCATTTGATTATTCTTATTATTTTGATTGATTGATTTTATTACACGAATTTGTATGTCCATTTTATTCATGTTTTGCTTTTTCTAACGTAATTAAAATCGCATTGTTAAATTTACTTGTGTTTTGTGTGTCTTCTCATTACCTTTCCACAGACGAAGTTCCAGATTTTCTATTTTTTTTGTTTCTATGTGACGAGGCCATACCCCTAGGTTTTGAACAGCCGAACACCAACGCGTTACCGTCACATATTAAGTGGGGGGCCTGTCCGGGAGCTTCACTCAGGTACTGGTGCCAAGTAGTAATTTATGGTAAGCGTATTTAACTTTGTTAACGTAGCTTTTACTATTTTTCATATTCAATTTCATTTTTTATATGGTGCGGTGTATTGTGCATTACGAGAGTAGCATATGGTGAAGGTGAGACAACTTTGGATTACGTGGTGACTGTAGGCCGCAGTCATACTCTTAATTGGTCATCTCTCCCTCCGTGTTATTACTCGTGTTTACTATCTTTGTCCCTTGGATATTTCTCATTTTTGACAGATCATCATATTGGTACCCTGGTACTGTGGTCTGCCCCGGGTCAAGTGCACCTAATCTTCTGCAATCTGACTGTAGGAGGACAAGAGGGCCATAGTTCCTCTAGCTCGAACTTTAGTTGCTGAATTGGGACCTCAGCAGCAGTTCTCGTCACCAGTTGACACCTCACACCCCTACACGTCAGTCAGAGATGATGATACATACAATGGTAGGGAATTAGCTTACTTTTTCAGAGCACAAAAGTTCGCTAATTCTGTAAGTATCATATTAATTTCAGTAGGAAAAACTTGCTTTATGTCCTATAGAGACTCGGCAAGGTATGCCTACATCCATGGACTACCAATTTTACTCTTGAGGCAATTAACTGTTTCATTTGTTTTCGAAACTCTGTTTCGTTTGTTTAGTAGGATTTTCTTGCTCTTATCCTCTTACATGAGTACAGGGTACAAGATTTCCTGCGCCTTTGATTTAAATTAATCATTTAACATCTTTTACTTAACTTTAATTGTTAAAGATCCCACAGGATAGGTACCAGTTGCCACGTTGTCCTGTTTCTGACATTCACTATAACGGTATATTCGTTGTACATTTATTTGCTAATTTCACCATGTTTCGTCTCCAAGCTTTCCGTGCAGATCCAGCAGGTACAATAGGGACTTTAAGTCATGCCAAGAGAGCTGAATTACAAACTCTTGCACATGAGTATCAACTAACAGTTCCCTACCAAGCCAACAAGACCGACCTACACAACCTGTTGCTGGATCATTTCTTAGAGCAAGGTAAGATAGACTCTGAAACTCATGAAACTTACTATATTGCAGATAAAACTGATTTGGCGACGATGAAACTCAAACTAGAGCTGGCCAAGATAGAACGTGAGCAGCAAAGGGAAGCCCTCGAGCAGCAAAGAGAAGCGGCTGCCATACGGAAGGAAGAACACGAACGTGAAATCGCTCTCAAGGAACGTGAACTCGCTCTCAAGGAACGTGAACTCGCTCTCAAGGAACGTGAAACTGCCTTGAAGAAAGAAGAGCAGGAACGTGAATTCGCCCTCCAGGAACGTGAGGTTGCAATGCTCCAGGAGCGGGAACGAATACAGCTTGAAACCAAACAACGCGAGTTGGAGATGCAACGCGAACATGACAAGCAACAAGCGACTTTGGCTCTAGAGTGTCGTCAACGAGAATACACGTTGGAAACTTCACACTTCGCTCAACGCCAGCAAGCCAATCTTCCCGTCAGTTTTAATATATCACTTGCAAGTAAGTTAATGCCATCCTTTGTAGAAGCAGAAGTTGATGTGTTTTTCACCACCTTTGAAACCCTTGCTAATCAACTCAGTTGGCCTGTCGACCAATGGGCCGCACTTCTCAGAGTCCATCTTACAGGTAGAGCTGCAGTCACACTCAGTACTTTGGCGTCTGAGAATGACTACCAGACTCTGAAACAAGCAGTGTTGGACGCCTACCTCCTCTCCACAGAAAGTTATCGAAGGAAATTCCGTGACCACCTGAAGGCAAGTACCACTACCTTCCTCGAGTTTGCTAACACAAAACGGAGATATTTTATGAAATGGCTGGAAGCAGCACATGTCTCTACTTTTACAGAACTCGTCAACCTGATGCTAGTTGAAGAATTCTTGAGACGTGTGCCGCCTCCTGTAGGTCTCTACTTAGCAGATAAAGAAGAAACCGACTACCTGAAGTGTGCTAAGTCGGCTGACACTTACAGCCTCATCCACCGGCTGACACCCGAACCATCCTCCAGTAAGAAGTCGTGGTACAGTTACGAGAAAGTGAGCACCGATCAAGCTGGCTCGCAATTGTACTGCAAGTATTGTAGACTCTGTGGACATACCATAGACAAGTGTGGTAAGTCTCAATACAAGGGAACCACTGACCCACAGAAACCCAAACCAACTCCTCCTAAGTCCGGTAAGCCTGTGATGAATGTTGGTGTTAATGTTAATGATCTTTCTCTTTTCAGTAACCACCTGTATACTGGAACTGTCTCTGCCAACGGTTCAAATCCGGAGGGACGTTTCAAATTGAAGATCTTGAGGGACACAGCGGCTCTTCAATCGATCATCTTGAAGTCGGCTGTGCCCAACATCGCCTACACCGGAGAAACTGTCTTCATCACTGACCTCACTGCTACCACTCCATACCCTCTCGCCAGAGTCCACCTGGATTGTCCTTACGTGAACGGAGAAGTCCAAGTCGCCGTCAGGGAAAAGCCTTTTCCCATGCCTGGAGTGCAACTTCTCCTAGGCAACGACTTGGCAGAAGACCTGCAACCAACCAACCTGATCGTCATGGACAAACCCCAGGTGTGTAACTCTGTGCCAATTAACCCTATTCTAGCGTATGTTCCAGCAGAGGTTCAAGAGAGTGATGAAGTTTCTCCTCCGGTTCTCGTGACCACCCGTGCACAAGCAGCACGTCCACAGCCAGCTGACTCTACTGCTACCGCTGTCCCTCAAGACCCTCAGAAACTACCCCCGCATCTGACCAAGTTGGAGTTCCGTAAGTTGCAGAGGGAAGATCTTACTTTAACACCATTGTTTTTCCAGGCTGAGACTCAACCCGACAGTATTCCTGGGTTTTTCCTAGAGAACGACTTGCTCTACCGCAGATATAGACCCAGTAAACTGAAGGAGGAGGACGATTGGGCCAACATCGAACAACTTGTGATTCCTACCAGCCTGCGGCCCACTATTCTACACCTGGCCCACGGAGCACTCTCCCACTACGGATTCAACAAGACTTACCATGGAATTCGTCAAGACTACTACTGGCCAGGTATGGTAAATAGCGTCAAACAGTACGTAAAACAGTGTCATGCATGTCAGATGGCAGGCAAACCGAACATCTCTATTCCCAGAGCGCCACTGATTCCCATACAGGTGCCTGCGGAACCTTTCCACAGACTTATAATAGACAGTGTTGGTCCTTTACCTCGGACCAGTTCAGGTAACGCCTATATCTTAACCATCCTGTGTCCTACCACCAGATTTCCCATAGCAGTTCCAGTGAAGAACATCACGGCTGCTACAGTTGTAAAACATCTATTGAAGATCTTCACTCAATACGGATTTCCCAGGGAGATTCAGAGCGACTGTGGTACCAACTTCACCAGTGATCTCTTCAAAAGGACACTGGAGGAGTTCAACATCAAACAGGTATTGTCCAGCCCCTGTCATCCTGCTTCACAGGGTTCTCTTGAACGTAGTCATCAGACTATCAAAGCACTCTTGAAAAAGTTTTGTAGTGAAACCTCTAAGGATTGGGATAAGCAAATCGACCTTATAATGTGTATTTACAGAAGTCTTCCCAATGAGTCCCTAGGAGTATCTCCTTATGAGATGCTCTACGGCCGTAAGTGCCGTACTCCCCTTAAGGCTTTCAAAGACTCTCTCCAAGATGCCACCTTCAGTGAGCATCAGAATGTGCCCCAGTTTCTTCAAAACCTTTAACACATTCTAGAGAGAGTCCACCGTTTTGCCCATGATAATCTATTGAAAGCCCACGAGAGGATGAAGACTCATTACGACCAGACCAGCAAAGTAAGAAAATTTAAGCCGGGAGACTTCGTCCTAGCATACTTCCCTATCCCAGGTTCACCTTTACAAAACAGGTTTTCAGGACCCTACCGCGTCAAAGAGTGCAGAAATAACAACAACTACGCTATAGAGACTCCAGATAGGCGGCGGAAGACCCAGCTGTGCCACGTCAACCTCCTGAAGCAATATAATGGTACTCCTCCCACTGTCCTAATCAATTATTCTACCTTCACAGAACCCTACATCCACAGTGAGACCTTCCCAGCTTCTCCTCCCGAAAGCACTGACAAGGAGTCAGCGCTTTCTAATTCCGAAATCCTTAATGATCTTCCCAAATACTTTCAGGATAATAATAGTGCTCCTTTGCCATATTCTAATTCCACTCTCACCTCGTCAGATAAGCCCTTCATCCTCCATGTCGACGCCAGTGGTACCGACGTTGGTGGTGTCGTGATGCAGCAACGAGGCGAGGAGAATACACCTGTCAGCGACTACTGCTACAAGGAACTACGGAACAATTGGCAAGGAGCTACTCTTCATCATCCTGAAGCACCAGCACTTCACTCCACACCTGAAAAGTGCTTGGTCTACCATCAACACGGACCACACCACCCTACACCTCCTGCAGCACGCCCACTTCTCATCTCAACGTCTTCTACCGATGGAAGACGTTGATAACGTAGTAGAAGACGTTGAGATGAGAAGTGGGCGTGCTGCAGGAGGTGTAGGGTGGTGTGGTCCGTGTTTGATAACTGCAAACGTTGAGATGACGTTGATAGACGTTTATTGGCTTGATAACTGCAGAAATTCAACCTGGAGACACGCTATACCAAGATTCCGACAACATCTTATCCAATGATCTCTCCAGAGTTTATGAAGTAGAAGCGACTCCATCTATTACTCCACCACATAACGACGTACTTCTTCCAGAACCGTAGGCTTCGGGGGAGAGTTGTGACGATAATCTCCTTCAAGAGATTGAGCCTGCTCTTCCCTCCACAATACGTCGATATATACATCTATATAAAACTAGTATGGAAGAAATATCCAACAACTACACCAGCAAGGTTTGCCAGAGCGCAAAACGTATGCAGCCAGGAACACCTGCTCCACCTCGAACCGCCAAACTACCTGTCTGTCGCTTGCTCATCGCTGATTGGCTGCGTGTCCAGTTGCACCTGCCCTCCACCCCCCCACACTACCTGATGTCTGGGGCCACACGACCTACCGCTCTCAGAATATCCAGTGCTTTCATCAGGTTAACACGTCTCCTTGGTAGATTAAGCTGTGGCTTACGTGTACTAAGAGAGGTGATAGCTTAAAGCCAATATTCCTGCACCTCTTATTTGATTGTATATTGTTCACTTGTTATTACTCACTTGTCTTAATGTAACTTTTCATTTTGTCATTTGATTAATTTTATTATTTTGATTGATTGATTTTGTTATACGAATTTGTATGTCCATTTTATTCATGTTTTGCTTTTTCTAACGTAATTAAAATCGCATTGTTAAATTTACTTGTGTTTTGTGTGTCTTCTCCTTATCTTACCACAGACGAAGTTCCAGATTTTCTATTTTTTTTGTTTCTATGTGACGAGGCCATACCCCTAGCTTTTGAACAGCCGAACACCACCGCGTTACCGTCACATTACATATATCGACGTTTCAGCCGGAATAGAGCAGTTTTACGTGTACATCTTTCATCTGTAATATAAACGGAAAATCAGGAACATTTTAGTTAATTGTAATGAAAACACATTGATTTTTATCATTTGTATTGGAAACAACATTGTCATATATCTTTTCTTGGATCTAAATAATACGAAACCTCGCTTTATGATTCGAAGTTAATATCCACAAATTTGGAATAATAGTGACTCTCTTCACGTTTTTCATGTAGTTTGATATTATGTAAATATATTCATTTTTACCAATATTTCGATACTATTTCATGTAGTATCACGAAATGTGATTTGGCCTCTATATCTCAGATTTTTGCATAATATTGCATTTTAAGCTAGTTTTCTTGCATTTTGTTTCATACTTAGTTTTCATATTTTGTTTTCATTTTGTCTTCATCGAATTTAGCAATACTTTGACGTTTATCATCCCCTTTTCCTTTATGTGATTTAAACAAAATATCATCGAATTAGGCAAAATTTCGCCGTTTTTCCGCGTTTTTGTGAATTTTCAGTTTATTGGTATTAATTCATTAAATATACGATAAAAATGATGCAAACACGTAATTGATTAGATAATAAACTTAAATACTTCACCTTTAATCATCTATTTGTTTCTCGTTGAAATACTGAGTAAGATATTGAAAAGGGGAGAAGTTCGGTTTTTATTGCATATATCGACGTTTCAGCCGGATTAGAGCGGTTTTACGTGTACATCTTCCGTTGGTAATATAAACGGAAAATCAGGAACATTTTAGTTAATTCTAATGAGAACACATTGATTTTTATCATTTGTATTGGAAACAACATTGTCATATGTCTTTTCTTGGATCTAAATAATACGAAACCTCGCTCTATGATTCGAAGTTAAAATCCTCATATTTGGAATAATATTGACTTTTTTCACGTTTTTTTGTAGTTTGATATTACGAAAATATATTCCTTTTTACCAATATTTCGATACTATTTCATGTAGTATCACGATATGTGATTCGGCCTTCATATCTCAGATTTTCGCATAATATTGCATTTTAAGCAAGCTTTCTTGCATTTTGTTTCGTACTAAAAATCATCGAATTTAGCAATATTTTGACGTTTATCATCCCCTTTTCCTTTAT
The DNA here is from genome assembly GCF_040958095.1 of Procambarus clarkii. Taxonomy (NCBI): domain Eukaryota; kingdom Metazoa; phylum Arthropoda; class Malacostraca; order Decapoda; family Cambaridae; genus Procambarus; species Procambarus clarkii. The sequence goes on from NC_091184.1 coordinate 42,662,778, forward strand.
GTGATTTAAACAAAATATCATCGAATTAGGCAATATTTTGCCGTTTTTCCACGTTTTTGTGAATTTTCTGTTTATTGGTATTAATTCATTAAATATACGATAAAAATGATGCAAACACGTAATTGATTAGACAATAAACTTGAATACTTCACCTTTAATCATCTATTTGTTTCTCGTTGAAATACTGAGTAAGATATTGAAAAGGGGAGAAGTTCGGTTTTTATTGCATTTATCGACGTTTCAGCCGGATTAGAGCGGTTTTACGTGTACATCTTCCGTCGGTAATTTAAACGGAAAATCAGGAACATTTTAGTTAATTCTAATGAGAACACATTGATTTTTATCATTTGTATTGGAAACAACATTGTCATATGTCTTTTCTTGGATCTAAATAATACGAAACCTCGCTCTATGATTCGAAGTTAAAATCCTCATATTTGGAATAATATTGACTTTTTTCACGTTTTTTTGTAGTTTGATATTACGAAAATATATTCGTTTTTACCAATATTTCGATACTATTTCATGTAGTATCACGATATGTGATTCGGCCTTCATATCTCAGATTTTCGCATAATATTGCATTTTAAGCAAGCTTTCTTGCATTTTGTTTCGTACTAAAAATCATCGAATTTAGCAATATTTTGACGTTTATCATCCCCTTTTCCTTTATGTGATTTAAACAAAATATCATCGAATTAGGCAATATTTTGCCGTTTTTCCACGTTTTTGTGAATTTTCTGTTTATTGGTATTAATTCATTAAATATACGATAAAAATGATGCAAACACGTAATTGATTAGACAATAAACTTGAATACTTCACCTTTAATCATCTATTTGTTTCTCGTTGAAATACTGAGTAAGATATTGAAAAGGGGAGAAGTTCGGTTTTTATTGCATTTATCGACGTTTCAGCCGGATTAGAGCGGTTTTACGTGTACATCTTCCGTCGGTAATTTAAACGGAAAATCAGGAACATTTTAGTTAATTCTAATGAGAACACATTGATTTTTATCATTTTTATTGGAAACAACATTGTCATATGTCTTTTCTTGGATATAAATAATACGAAACCTCGCTCTATGATTCGAAGTTAAAATCCTCATATATGGAATAATATTGACTTTTTTCACGTTTTTTATGTAGTTTGATATTACTTAAATATATTCATTTTAACCATTATTTCGATACTATTTCATGTAGTATCACGATATGTGATTTGGCCTTCATATCTCAGATTTTCGCATAATATTGCATTTTAAGCAAGCTTTCTTGCATTTTGTTTCGTACTAAACATCATCGAATTTAGCAATATTTTGACGTTTATCATCACCTTTTCCTTTATGTGATTTAAACAAAATATCATCGAATTAGGCAATATTTTGCCGTTTTTCCACGTTTTTGTGAATTTTCAGTTTATTGGTATTGATTCATTAAATATACGATAAAAATGATGCAAACACGTAATTGATTAGATAATAAATTTAAATACTTCACCTTTAATCATCTATTTGTTTCTCTTTGAAATACTGAGTTAGATATTGAAAAGGGGAGAAGTTCGGTTTTTATTGCATATATCGACGTTTCAGCCGGAATAGAGCGGTTTTACGTGTACATCTTCCATCGGTAATATAAACGGAAAATCAGGAACATTTTAGTTAATTCTAATGAAAACACATTGATTTTTATCATTTGTATTGGAAACAACATTGTCATATGTCTTTTCTTGGATCTAAATAATACGAAACCTCGCTTTATAATTCGAAGTTAAAATCCACAAATTTGGAATAATAGTGAATCTCTTCACGTTTTTTATGTAGTTTGATATTACGTAAATATATTCATTTTTACCAATATTTCGATACTATTTCATGTATTATCACGAAATGTGATTTGGCCTCTATATCTCAGATTTTTGCATAATATTGCATTTTAAGCTAGTTTTCTTGCATTTTGTTTCATACTTAGTTTTCATATTTTGTTTTCATTTTGTCTTCATCGAATTTAGCAATACTTTAACGTTTATCATCCCCTTTTCCTTTATGTGATTTAAACAAAATATCATCGAATTAGGCAAAATTTCGCCGTTTTTCCGCGTTTTTGTGAATTTTCAGTTTATTGGTATTAATTCATTAAATATACGATAAAAATGATGCAAACACGTAATTGATTAAATAATAAACTTAAATACTTCACCTTTAATCATCTATTTGTTTCTCGTTGAAATACTGAGTAAGATATTGAAAAGGGGAGAAGTTCGGTTTTTATTGCATATATCGACGTTTCAGCCGGATTAGAGCGGTTTTACGTGTACATCTTCCGTTGGTAATATAAACGGAAAATCAGGAACATTTTAGTTAATTCTAATGAGAACACATTGATTTTTATCATTTGTATTGGAAACAACATTGTCATATGTCTTTTCTTGGATCTAAATAATACGAAACCTCGCTCTATGATTCGAAGTTAAAATCCTCATATTTGGAATAATATTGACTTTTTTCACGTTTTTTTGTAGTTTGATATTACGAAAATATATTCGTTTTTACCAATATTTCGATACTATTTCATGTAGTATCACGATATGTGATTCGGCCTTCATATCTCAGATTTTCGCATAATATTGCATTTTAAGCAAGCTTTCTTGCATTTTGTTTCGTACTAAAAATCATCGAATTTAGCAATATTTTGACGTTTATCATCCCCTTTTCCTTTATGTGATTTAAACAAAATATCATCGAATTAGGCAATATTTTGCCGTTTTTCCACGTTTTTGTGAATTTTCTGTTTATTGGTATTAATTCATTAAATATACGATAAAAATTATGCAAACACGTAATTGATTAGATAATAAACTTGAATACTTCACCTTTAATCATCAATTTGTTTCTCGTTGAAATACTGAGTAAGATATTGAAAAGGGGAGAAGTTCGGTTTTTATTGCATTTATCGACGTTTCAGCCGGATTAGAGCGGTTTTACGTGTACATCTTCCGTCGGTAATTTAAACGGAAAATCAGGAACATTTTAGTTAATTCTAATGAGAACACATTGATTTTTATCATTTGTATTGGAAACAACATTGTCATATGTCTTTTCTTGGATATAAATAATACGAAACCTCGCTCTATGATTCGAAGTTAAAATCCTCATATATGGAATAATATTGACTTTTTTCACGTTTTTTATGTAGTTTGATATTACTTAAATATATTCATTTTAACCAATATTTCGATACTATTTCATGTAGTATCACGATATGTGATTTGGCCTTCATATCTCAGATTTTCGCATAATATTGCATTTTAAGCAAGCTTTCTTGCATTTTGTTTCGTACTAAACATCATCGAATTTAGCAATATTTTGACGTCTATCATCACCTTTTCCTTTATGTGATTTAAACAAAATATCATCGAATTAGGCAATATTTTGCCGTTTTTCCACGTTTTTGTGAATTTTCAGTTTATTGGTATTGATTCATTAAATATACGATAAAAATGATGCAAACACGTAATTGATTAGATAATAAATTTAAATACTTCACCTTTAATCATCTATTTGTTTCTCTTTGAAATACTGAGTTAGATATTGAAAAGGGGAGAAGTTCGGTTTTTATTGCATATATCGACGTTTCAGCCGGAATAGAGCGGTTTTACGTGTACATCTTCCATCGGTAATATAAACGGAAAATCAGGAACATTTTAGTTAATTCTAATGAAAACACATTGATTTTTATCATTTGTATTGGAAACAACATTGTCATATGTCTTTTCTTGGATCTAAATAATACGAAACCTCGCTTTATAATTCGAAGTTAAAATCCACAAATTTGGAATAATAGTGAATCTCTTCACGTTTTTTATGTAGTTTGATATTACGTAAATATATTCATTTTTACTAATATTTCGATACTATTTCATGTAGTATCACGATATGTGATTTGGCCTTCATATCTCAGATTTTTGCATAATATTGCATTTTAAGCAAGTTTTCTTGCATTTTGTTTCATACTAAACATCATCGAATTTAGCAATATTTTGACGTTTATCATCCCCTTTTTCTTTATGTGATTTAAACAAAATATCATCGAATAGGCAATATTTTGCCGTTTTTCCACGTTTTTGTGAATTTTCAGTTTATTGGTATTAATTCATTAAATATACGATAAAAATGATGCAAACACGTAATTGATTAGATAATAAACTTAAATACTTCACCTTTAATCATCTATTTGTTTTTCGTTGAAATTCTGAGTAAGATATTGAAAAGGGGAGAAGTTCGGTTTTTATTGCATATATCGACGTTTCAGCCGGATTAGAGCGGTTTTACGTGTACATCTTCCGTCGGTAATATAAACGGAAAATCAGGAACATTTTAGTTAATTCTAATGAGAACACATTGATTTTTATCATTTGTATTGTAAACAACATTGTCATATGTCTTTTCTTGGATCTAAATAATACGAAACCTCGCTCTATGATTCGAAGTTAAAATCCTCATATTTGGAATAATATTGAATTTTCACGTTTTTTATGTAGTTTGATATTACGTAAATATATTCATTTCTACCAATATTTCGATACTATTTCATGTAGTATCACGATATGTGATGTTGGCCTTCATATCTTAGATTTTCGCATAATATTGCATTTTAAGCAAGTTTTCTTGCATTTTGTTTCGTACTAAACATCATCGAATTTAGCAATATTTTGACGTTTATCATCCCCTTTTCCTTTATGTGATTTAAACAAAATATCATCGAATTAGGCAATATTTGGCCGTTTTTCCACGTTTTTGTAAATTTTCAGTTTATTGGTATTCATTCATTAAATATACGATAAAAATGATGTAAATACGTAATTGATTAGATAATAAACTTAAATACTTCACCTTAAATCATCTATTTGTTTCTCTTTGAAATACTAAGATATTGAAAAGGGGAGAAGTTCGTTTTTTATTGCATATATCGACGTTTCAGCCGGATTAGAGCGGTTTTACGTGTACATCTTCCGTCGGTAATATAAACGGAAAATCAGGAACATTTTAGTTAATTCTAATGAGAACACATTGATTTTTATCATTTGTACTGGAAACAACATTGTCATATGTCTTTTCTTGGATCTAAATAATACGAAACCTCGCTGTATGATTCGAAGTTAAAATCCTCATATATGGAATAATATTGACTTTTTTCACGTTTTTTATGTAGTTTGATATTACGTAAATATATTCATTTTTACCAATATTTTGATACTATTTCATGTAGTATCACGATAAGTGATTTGGCCTTCATATCTCAGATTTTCGCAAAATATTGCATTTTTAGCAAGCTTTCTTGCATTTTGTTTCGTACTAAACATCATCGAATTTTGCAATATTTTGGCGTTTATCATCCCCTTTTCCTTTATGTGATTTAAACAAAATATCATCGAATTAGGCAATATTTTGCCGTTTTTCCACGTTTTTGTGAATTTTCAGTTTATTGGTATTAATTTATTAAATATACGATAAAAATGATGCAAACGCGTAATTGATTAGATAATAAACTTAAATACTTCACCTTTATTCATCTATTTGTTTCTCGTTGAAATACTGAGTAAGATATTGAAAAGGGGAGAAGTTCGGTTTTTATTGCATATATCGAAGTTTCAACCGGATTAGAGCGGTTTTACGTGTACATCTTCCGTCGGTAATATAAACGGAAAATCAGGAACATTTTAGTTAATTCTAATGAGAACACATTGATTTTTATCATTTGTATTGGAAACAATATTGCCATATGTCTTTTCTTGGAACTAAATAATACGAAACCTCGCTTTATAATTCGAAGTTAAAATCCACAAATTTGGAATAATAGTGAATCTCTTCACTTTTTTTATGTAGTTTGATATTACGTAAATATATTCATTTTTACCAATATTTCGATACTATTTCATGTATTATCACGAAATGTGATTTGGCCTCTATATCTCAGATTTTTGCATAATATTGCATTTTAAGCTAGTTTTCTTGCATTTTGTTTCATACTTAGTTTTCATATTTTGTTTTCATTTTGTCTTCATCGAATTTAGCAATACTTTAACGTTTATCATCCCCTTTTCCTTTATGTGATTTAAACAAAATATCATCGAATTAGGCAAAATTTCGCCGTTTTTCCGCGTTTTTGTGAATTTTCAGTTTATTGGTATTAATTCATTAAATATACGATAAAAATGATGCAAACACGTAATTGATTAGATAATAAACTTAAATACTTCACCTTTAATCATCTATTTGTTTCTCGTTGAAATACTGAGTAAGATATTGAAAATGGGAGAAGTTCGGTTTTTATTGCATATATCGACGTTTCAGCCGGATTAGAGCGGTTTTACGTGTACATCTTCCGTTGGTAATATAAACGGAAAATCAGGAACATTTTAGTTAATTCTAATGAGAACACATTGATTTTTATCATTTGTATTGGAAACAACATTGTCATATGTCTTTTCTTGGATCTAAATAATACGAAACCTCGCTCTATGATTCGAAGTTAAAATCCTCATATTTGGAATAATATTGACTTTTTTCACGTTTTTTTGTAGTTTGATATTACGAAAATATATTCGTTTTTACCAATATTTCGATACTATTTCATGTAGTATCACGATATGTGATTCGGCCTTCATATCTCAGATTTTCGCATAATATTGCATTTTAAGCAAGCTTTCTTGCATTTTGTTTCGTACTAAAAATCATCGAATTTAGCAATATTTTGACGTTTATCATCCCCTTTTCCTTTATGTGATTTAAACAAAATATCATCGAATTAGGCAATATTTTGCCGTTTTTCCACGTTTTTGTGAATTTTCTGTTTATTGGTATTAATTCATTAAATATACGATAAAAATTATGCAAACACGTAATTGATTAGATAATAAACTTGAATACTTCACCTTTAATCATCTATTTGTTTCTCGTTGTAATACTGAGTAAGATATTGAAAAGGGGAGAAGTTCGGTTTTTATTGCATTTATCGACGTTTCAGCCGGATTAGAGCGGTTTTACGTGTACATCTTCCGTCGGTAATTTAAACGGAAAATCAGGAACATTTTAGTTAATTCTAATGAGAACACATTGATTTTTATCATTTGTATTGGAAACAACATTGTCATATGTCTTTTCTTGGATATAAATAATACGAAACCTCGCTCTATGATTCGAAGTTAAAATCCTCATATATGGAATAATATTGACTTTTTTCACGTTTTTTATGTAGTTTGATATTACTTAAATATATTCATTTTAACCAATATTTCGATACTATTTCATGTAGTATCACGATATGTGATTTGGCCTTCATATCTCAGATTTTCGCATAATATTGCATTTTAAGGAAGCTTTCTTGCATTTTGTTTCGTACTAAACATCATCGAATTTAGCAATATTTTGACGTCTATCATCACCTTTTCCTTTATGTGATTTAAACAAAATATCATCGAATTAGGCAATATTTTGCCGTTTTTCCACGTTTTTGTGAATTTTCAGTTTATTGGTATTGATTCATTAAATATACGATAAAAATGATGCAAACACGTAATTGATTAGATAATAAATTTAAATACTTCACCTTTAATCATCTATTTGTTTCTCTTTGAAATACTGAGTTAGATATTGAAAAGGGGAGAAGTTCGGTTTTTATTGCATATATCGACGTTTCAGCCGGAATAGAGCGGTTTTACGTGTACATGTTCCATCGGTAATATAAACGGAAAATCAGGAACATTTTAGTTAATTCTAATGAAAACACATTGATTTTTATCATTTGTATTGGAAACAACATTGTCATATGTCTTTTCTTGGATCTAAATAATACGAAACCTCGCTTTATAATTCGAAGTTAAAATCCACAAATTTGGAATAATAGTGAATCTCTTCACGTTTTTTATGTAGTTTGATATTACGTAAATATATTCATTTTTACTAATATTTCGATACTATTTCATGTAGTATCACGATATGTGATTTGGCCTTCATATCTCAGATTTTTGCATAATATTGCATTTTAAGCAAGTTTTCTTGCATTTTGTTTCATACTAAACATCATCGAATTTAGCAATATTTTGACGTTTATCATCCCCTTTTTCTTTATGTGATTTAAACAAAATATCATCGAATTAGGCAATATTTTGCCGTTTTACCACGTTTTTGTGAATTTTCAGTTTATTGGTATTAATTCATTAAATATACGATAAAAATGATGCAAACACGTAATTGATTAGATAATAAACTTAAATACTTCACCTTTAATCATCTATTTGTTTCTCGTTGAAATTCTGAGTAAGATATTGAAAAGGGGAGAAGTTCGGTTTTTATTGCATATATCGACGTTTCAGCCGGATTAGAGCGGTTTTACGTGTACATCTTCCGTCGGTAATATAAACGGAAAATCAGGAACATTTTAGTTAATTCTAATGAGAACACATTGATTTTTATCATTTGTATTGTAAACAACATTGTCATATGTCTTTTCTTGGATCTAAATAATACGAAACCTCGCTCTATGATTCGAAGTTAAAATCCTCATATTTGGAATAATATTGAATTTTCACGTTTTTTATGTAGTTTGATATTACGTAAATATATTCATTTTTACCAATATTTCGATACTATTTCATGTAGTATCACGATATGTGATGTTGGCCTTCATATCTTAGATTTTCGCATAATATTGCATTTTAAGCAAGTTTTCTTGCATTTTGTTTCGTACTAAACATCATCGAATTTAGCAATATTTTGACGTTTATCATCCCCTTTTCCTTTATGTGATTTAAACAAAATATCATCGAATTAGGCAATATTTTGCCGTTTTTCCACGTTTTTGTGAATTTTCAGTTTATTGGTATTAATTTATTAAATATACGATAAAAATGATGCAAACGCGTAATTGATTAGATAATAAACTTAAATACTTCACCTTTATTCATCTATTTGTTTCTCGTTGAAATACTGAGTAAGATATTGAAAAGGGGAGAAGTTCGGTTTTTATTGCATATATCGAAGTTTCAACCGGATTAGAGCGGTTTTACGTGTACATCTTCCGTCGGTAATATAAACGGAAAATCAGGAACATTTTAGTTAATTCTAATGAGAACACATTGATTTTTATCATTTGTATTGGAAACAATATTGCCATATGTCTTTTCTTGGATCTAAATAATACGAAACCTCGCTTTATAATTCGAAGTTAAAATCCACAAATTTGGAATAATAGTGAATCTCTTCACTTTTTTTATGTAGTTTGATATTACGTAAATATATTCATTTTTACCAATATTTCGATACTATTTCATGTATTATCACGAAATGTGATTTGGCCTCTATATCTCAGATTTTTGCATAATATTGCATTTTAAGCTAGTTTTCTTGCATTTTGTTTCATACTTAGTTTTCATATTTTGTTTTCATTTTGTCTTCATCGAATTTAGCAATACTTTAACGTTTATCATCCCCTTTTCCTTTATGTGATTTAAACAAAATATCATCGAATTAGGCAAAATTTCGCCGTTTTTCCGCGTTTTTGTGAATTTTCAGTTTATTGGTATTAATTCATTAAATATACGATAAAAATGATGCAAACACGTAATTGATTAGATAATAAACTTAAATACTTCACCTTTAATCATCTATTTGTTTCTCGTTGAAATACTGAGTAAGATATTGAAAAGGGGAGAAGTTCGGTTTTTATTGCATATATCGACGTTTCAGCCGGATTAGAGCGGTTTTACGTTTACATCTTCCGTTGGTAATATAAACGGAAAATCAGGAACATTTTAGTTAATTCTAATGAGAACACATTGATTTTTATCATTTGTATTGGAAACAACATTGTCATATGTCTTTTCATGGATCTAAATAATACGAAACCTCGCTCTATGATTCGAAGTTAAAATCCTCATATTTGGAATAATATTGACTTTTTTCACGTTTTTTTGTAGTTTGATATTACGAAAATATATTCGTTTTTACCAATATTTCGATACTATTTCATGTAGTATCACGATATGTGATTCGGCCTTCATATCTCAGATTTTCGCATAATATTGCATTTTAAGCAAGCTTTCTTGCATTTTGTTTCGTACTAAAAATCATCGAATTTAGCAATATTTTGACGTTTATCATCCCCTTTTCCTTTATGTGATTTAAACAAAATATCATCGAATTAGGCAATATTTTGCCGTTTTTCCACGTTTTTGTGAATTTTCTGTTTATTGGTATTAATTCATTAAATATACGATAAAAATTATGCAAACACGTAATTGATTAGATAATAAACTTGAATACTTCACCTTTAATCATCAATTTGTTTCTCGTTGAAATACTGAGTAAGATATTGAAAAGGGGAGAAGTTCGGTTTTTATTGCATTTATCGACGTTTCAGCCGGATTAGAGCGGTTTTACGTGTACATCTTCCGTCGGTAATTTAAACGGAAAATCAGGAACATTTTAGTTAATTCTAATGAGAACACATTGATTTTTATCATTTGTATTGGAAACAACATTGTCATATGTCTTTTCTTGGATATAAATAATACGAAACCTCGCTCTATGATTCGAAGTTAAAATCCTCATATATGGAATAATATTGACTTTTTTCACGTTTTTTATGTAGTTTGATATTACTTAAATATATTCATTTTAACCAATATTTCGATACTATTTCATGTAGTATCACGATATGTGATTTGGCCTTCATATCTCAGATTTTCGCATAATATTGCATTTTAAGCAAGCTTTCTTGCATTTTGTTTCGTACTAAACATCATCGAATTTATCAATATTTTGACGTCTATCATCACCTTTTCCTTTATGTGATTTAAACAAAATATCATCGAATTAGGCAATATTTTGCCGTTTTTCCACGTTTTTGTGAATTTTCAGTTTATTGGTATTGATTCATTAAATATACGATAAAAATGATGCAAACACGTAATTGATTAGATAATAAATTTAAATACTTCACCTTTAATCATCTATTTGTTTCTCTTTGAAATACTGAGTTAGATATTGAAAAGGGGAGAAGTTCGGTTTTTATTGCATATATCGACGTTTCAGCCGGAACAGAGCGGTTTTACGTGTACATCTTCCATCGGTAATATAAACGGAAAATCAGGAACATTTTAGTTAATTCTAATGAAAACACATTGATTTTTATCATTTGTATTGGAAACAACATTGTCATATGTCTTTTCTTGGATCTAAATAATACGAAACCTCGCTTTATAATTCGAAGTTAAAATCCACAAATTTGGAATAATAGTGAATCTCTTCACGTTTTTTATGTAGTTTGATATTACGTAAATATATTCATTTTTACTAATATTTCGATACTATTTCATGTAGTATCACGATAGGTGATTTGGCCTTCATATCTCAGATTTTTGCATAATATTGCATTTTAAGCAAGTTTTCTTGCATTTTGTTTCATACTAAACATCATCGAATTTAGCAATATTTTGACGTTTATCATCCCCTTTTTCTTTATGTGATTTAAACAAAATATCATCGAATTAGGCAATATTTTGCCGTTTTTCCACGTTTTTGTGAATTTTCAGTTTATTGGTATTAATTCATTAAATATACGATAAAAATGATGCAAACACGTAATTGATTAGATAATAAACTTAAATACTTCACCTTTAATCATCTATTTGTTTCTCGTTGAAATTCTGAGTAAGATATTGAAAAGGGGAGAAGTTCGGTTTTTATTGCATATATCGACGTTTCAGCCGGATTAGAGCGGTTTTACGTGTACATCTTCCGTCGGTAATATAAACGGAAAATCAGGAACATTTTAGTTAATTCTAATGAGAACACATTGATTTTTATCATTTGTATTGTAAACAACATTGTCATATGTCTTTTCTTGGATCTAAATAATACGAAACCTCGCTCTATGATTCGAAGTTAAAATCCTCATATTTGGAATAATATTGAATTTTCACGTTTTTTATGTAGTTTGATATTACGTAAATATATTCATTTCTACCAATATTTCGATACTATTTCATGTAGTATCACGATATGTGATGTTGGCCTTCATATCTTAGATTTTCGCATAATATTGCATTTTAAGCAAGTTTTCTTGCATTTTGTTTCGTACTAAACATCATCGAATTTAGCAATATTTTGACGTTTATCATCCCCTTTTCCTTTATGTGATTTAAACAAAATATCATCGAATTAGGCAATATTTGGCCGTTTTTCCACGTTTTTGTAAATTTTCAGTTTATTGGTATTGATTCATTAAATATACGATAAAAATGATGTAAATACGTAATTGATTAGATAATAAACTTAAATACTTCACCTTAAATCATCTATTTGTTTCTCTTTGAAATACTAAGATATTGAAAAGGGGAGAAGTTCGTTTTTTATTGCATATATCGACGTTTCAGCCGGATTAGAGCGGTTTTACGTGTACATCTTCCGTCGGTAATATAAACGGAAAATCAGGAACATTTTAGTTAATTCTAATGAGAACACATTGATTTTTATCATTTGTACTGGAAACAACATTGTCATATGTCTTTTCTTGGATCTAAATAATACGAAACCTCGCTGTATGATTCGAAGTTAAAATCCTCATATATGGAATAATATTGACTTTTTTCACGTTTTTTATGTAGTTTGATATTACGTAAATATATTCATTTTTACCAATATTTTGATACTATTTCATGTAGTATCACGATAAGTGATTTGGCCTTCATATCTCAGATTTTCGCAAAATATTGCATTTTTAGCAAGCTTTCTTGCATTTTGTTTCGTACTAAACATCATCGAATTTTGCAATATTTTGACGTTTATCATCCCCTTTTCCTTTATGTGATTTAAACAAAATATCATCGAATTAGGCAATATTTTGCCGTTTTTCCACGTTTTTGTGAATTTTCAGTTTATTGGTATTAATTTATTAAATATACGATAAAAATGATGCAAACGCGTAATTGATTAGATAATAAACTTAAATACTTCACCTTTATTCATCTATTTGTTTCTCGTTGAAATACTGAGTAAGATATTGAAAAGGGGAGAAGTTCGGTTTTTATTGCATATATCGAAGTTTCAACCGGATTAGAGCGGTTTTACGTGTACATCTTCCGTCGGTAATATAAACGGAAAATCAGGAACATTTTAGTTAATTCTAATGAGAACACATTGATTTTTATCATTTGTATTGGAAACAATATTGCCATATGTCTTTTCTTGGATCTAAATAATACGAAACCTCGCTTTATAATTCGAAGTTAAAATCCACAAATTTGGAATAATAGTGAATCTCTTCACTTTTTTTATGTAGTTTGATATTACGTAAATATATTCATTTTTACCAATATTTCGATACTATTTCATGTATTATCACGAAATGTGATTTGGCCTCTATATCTCAGATTTTTGCATAATATTGCATTTTAAGCTAGTTTTCTTGCATTTTGTTTCATACTTAGTTTTCATATTTTGTTTTCATTTTGTCTTCATCGAATTTAGCAATACTTTAACGTTTATCATCCCCCTTTTCCTTTATGTGATTTAAACAAAATATCATCGAATTAGGCAAAATTTCGCCGTTTTTCCGCGTTTTTGTGAATTTTCAGTTTATTGGTATTAATTCATTAAATATACGATAAAAATGATGCAAACACGTAATTGATTAGATAATAAACTTAAATACTTCACCTTTAATCATCTATTTGTTTCTCGTTGAAATACTGAGTAAGATATTGAAAAGGGGAGAAGTTCGGTTTTTATTGCATATATCGACGTTTCAGCCGGATTAGAGCGGTTTTACGTGTACATCTTCCGTTGGTAATATAAACGGAAAATCAGGAACATTTTAGTTAATTCTAATGAGAACACATTGATTTTTATCATTTGTATTGGAAACAACATTGTCATATGTCTTTTCTTGGATCTAAATAATACGAAACCTCGCTCTATGATTCGAAGTTAAAATCCTCATATTTGGAATAATATTGACTTTTTTCACGTTTTTTTGTAGTTTGATATTACGAAAATATATTCGTTTTTACCAATATTTCGATACTATTTCATGTAGTATCACGATATGTGATTCGGCCTTCATATCTCAGATTTTCGCATAATATTGCATTTTAAGCAAGCTTTCTTGCATTTTGTTTCGTACTAAAAATCATCGAATTTAGCAATATTTTGACGTTTATCATCCCCTTTTCCTTTATGTGATTTAAACAAAATATCATCGAATTAGGCAATATTTTGCCGTTTTTCCACGTTTTTGTGAATTTTCTGTTTATTGGTATTAATTCATTAAATATACGATAAAAATTATGCAAACACGTAATTGATTAGATAATAAACTTGAATACTTCACCTTTAATCATCTATTTGTTTCTCGTTGAAATACTGAGTAAGATATTGAAAAGGGGAGAAGTTCGGTTTTTATTGCATTTATCGACGTTTCAGCCGGATTAGAGCGGTTTTACGTGTACATCTTCCGTCGGTAATTTAAACGGAAAATCAGGAACATTTTAGTTAATTCTAATGAGAACACATTGATTTTTATCATTTGTATTGGAAACAACATTGTCATATGTCTTTTCTTGGATATAAATAATACGAAACCTCGCTCTATGATTCGAAGTTAAAATCCTCATATATGGAATAATATTGACTTTTTTCACGTTTTTTATGTAGTTTGATATTACTTAAATATATTCATTTTAACCAATATTTCGATACTATTTCATGTAGTATCACGATATGTGATTTGGCCTTCATATCTCAGATTTTCGCATAATATTGCATTTTAAGGAAGCTTTCTTGCATTTTGTTTCGTACTAAACATCATCGAATTTAGCAATATTTTGACGTCTATCATCACCTTTTCCTTTATGTGATTTAAACAAAATATCATCGAATTAGGCAATATTTTGCCGTTTTTCCACGTTTTTGTGAATTTTCAGTTTATTGGTATTGATTCATTAAATATACGATAAAAATGATGCAAACACGTAATTGATTAGATAATAAATTTAAATACTTCACCTTTAATCATCTATTTGTTTCTCTTTGAAATACTGAGTTAGATATTGAAAAGGGGAGAAGTTCGGTTTTTATTGCATATATCGACGTTTCAGCCGGAATAGAGCGGTTTTACGTGTACATGTTCCATCGGTAATATAAACGGAAAATCAGGAACATTTTAGTTAATTCTTATGAAAACACATTGATTTTTATCATTTGTATTGGAAACAACATTGTCATATGTCTTTTCTTGGATCTAAATAATACGAAACCTCGCTTTATAATTCGAAATTAAAATCCACAAATTTGGAATAATAGTGAATCTCTTCACGTTTTTTATGTAGTTTGATATTATGTAAATATATTCATTTTTACTAATATTTCGATACTATTTCATGTAGTATCACGATATGTGATTTGGCCTTAATATCTCAGATTTTTGCATAATATTGCATTTTAAGCAAGTTTTCTTGCATTTTGTTTCATACTAAACATCATCGAATTTAGCAATATTTTGACGTTTATCATCCCGTTTTTCTTTATGTGATTTAAACAAAATATCATCGAATTAGGCAATATTTTGCCGTTTTTCCACGTTTTTGTGAATTTTCAGTTTATTGGTATTAATTCATTAAATATACGATAAAAATGATGCAAACACGTAATTGATTAGATAATAAACTTAAATACTTCACCTTTAATCATCTATTTGTTTCTCGTTGAAATTCTGAGTAAGATATTGAAAAGGGGAGAAGTTCGGTTTTTATTGCATATATCGACGTTTCAGCCGGATTAGAGCGGTTTTACGTGTACATCTTCCGTCGGTAATATAAACGGAAAATCAGGAACATTTTAGTTAATTCTAATGAGAACACATTGATTTTTATCATTTGTATTGTAAACAACATTGTCATATGTCTTTTCTTGGATCTAAATAATACGAAACCTCGCTCTATGATTCGAAGTTAAAATCCTCATATATGGAATAATATTGACTTTTTTCACGTTTTTTATGTAGTTTGATATTACGTAAATATATTCATTTTTACCAATATTTTGATACTATTTCATGTAGTATCACGATAAGTGATTTGGCCTTCATATCTCAGATTTTCGCAAAATATTGCATTTTTAGCAAGCTTTCTTGCATTTTGTTTCGTACTAAACATCATCGAATTTTGCAATATTTTGACGTTTATCATTCCCTTTTCCTTTATGTGATTTAAACAAAATATCATCGAATTAGGCAATATTTTGCCGTTTTTCCACGGTTTTGTGAATTTTCAGTTTATTGGTATTAATTTAATAAATATACGATAAAAATGATGCAAACGCGTAATTGATTAGATAATAAACTTAAATACTTCACCTTTATTCATCTATTTGTTTCTCGTTGAAATACTGAGTAAGATATTGAAAAGGGGAGAAGTTCGGTTTTTATTGCATATATCGAAGTTTCAACCGGATTAGAGCGGTTTTACGTGTACATCTTCCGTCGGTAATATAAACGGAAAATCAGGAACATTTTAGTTAATTCTAATGAGAACACATTGATTTTTATCATTTGTATTGGAAACAATATTGCCATATGTCTTTTCTTGGATCTAAATAATACGAAACCTCGCTTTATAATTCGAAGTTAAAATCGACAAATTTGGAATAATAGTGACTTTCTTCACGTTTTTCATGTAGTTTGATATTATGTAAATATATTCATTTTTACCAATATTTCGATACTATTTCATGTAGTATCACGAAATGTGATTTGGCCTCAATATCTCAGATTTTTGCATAATATTGCATTTTAAGCTAGTTTTCTTGCATTTTGTTTCATACTTAGTTTTCATATTTTGTTTTCATTTTGTCTTCATCGAATTTAGCAATACTTTGACGTTTATCATCCCCTTTTCCTTTATGTGATTTAAACAAAATATCATCGAATTAGGCAAAATTTCGCCGTTTTCCCGTTTTTTTGTGAATTTTCAGTTTATTGGTATTAATTCATTAAATATACGATAAAAATGATGCAAACACGTAATTGATTAGATAATAAACTTAAATACTTCACCTTTAATCATCTATTTGTTTCTCGTTGAAATTCTGAGTAAGATATTGAAAAGGGGAGAAGTTCGGTTTTTATTGCATATATCGACGTTTCAGCCGGATTAGAGCGGTTTTACGTGTACATCTTCCGTTGGTAATATAAACGGAAAATCAGGAACATTTTAGTTAATTCTAATGAGAACACATTGATTTTTATCATTTGTATTGGAAACAACATTGTCATATGTCTTTTCTTGGATCTAAATAATACGAAACCTCGCTCTATGATTCGAAGTTAAAATCCTCATATTTGGAATAATATTGACTTTTTCACGTTTTTTTGTAGTTTGATATTACGAAAATATATTCGTTTTTACCAATATTTCGATACTATTTCATGTAGTATCACGATATGTGATTCGGCCTTCATATCTCAGATTTTCGCATAATATTGCATTTTAAGCAAGCTTTCTTGCATTTTGTTTCGTACTAAAAATCATCGAATTTAGCAATATTTTGACGTTTATCATCCCCTTTTCCTTTATGTGATTTAAACAAAATATCATCGAATTAGGCAATATTTTGCCGTTTTTCCACGTTTTTGTGAATTTTCTGTTTATTGGTATTAATTCATTAAATATACGATAAAAATGATGCAAACACGTAATTGATTAGATAATAAACTTGAATACTTCACCTTTAATCATCTATTTGTTTCTCGTTGAAATACTGAGTAAGATATTGAAAAGGGGAGAAGTTCGGTTTTTATTGCATATATCGAAGTTTCAACCGGATTAGAGCGGTTTTACGTGTACATATTCCGTCGGTAATATAAACGGAAAATCAGGAACATTTTAGTTAATTCTAATGAGAACACATTGATTTTTATCATTTGTATTGTAAACAATATTGCCATATGTCTTTTCTTGGATCTAAATAATACGAAACCTCGCTTTATAATTCGAAGTTAAAATCCACAAATTTGGAATAATAGTGAATCTCTTCACGTTTTTTATGTAGTTCGATATTACGTAAATATATTCATTTTTACCAATATTTCGATACTATTTCATGTAGTATCACGATATGTGATTTGGCCTTCATATCTCAGATTTTTGCATAATATTGCATTTTAGGCAAGTTTTCTTGCATTTTGTTTCATACTAAACATCATCGAATTTAGCAATATTTTGACGTTTATCATCCCTTTTTTCTTTATGTGATTTAAACAAAATATCATCGAATTAGGCAATATTTTGCCGTTTTTCCACGTTTTTGTGAATTTTCAGTTTATTGGTATTAATTCATTAATTATACGATAAAAATGATGCAAACACGTAATTGATTAGATAATAAACTTAAATACTTCACCTTTAATCATCTATTTGTTTCTCGTTGAAATTCTGAGTAAGATATTGAAAAGGGGAGAAGTTCGGTTTTTATTGCATATATCGACGTTTCAGCCGGATTAGAGCGGTTTTACGTGTACATCTTCCGTCGGTAATATAAACGGAAAATCAGGAACATTTTACTTAATTCTAATGAAAACACATTGATTTTTATCATTTGTATTGGAAACAACATTGTCATATGTCTTTTCTTGGATCTAAATAATACGAAACCTCGCTTTATGATTCGAAGTTAAAATCGACAAATTTGGAATAATAGTGACTTTCTTCACGTTTTTCATGTAGTTTGATATTATGTAAATATATTCATTTTTACCAATATTTCGATACTATTTCATGTAGTATCACGAAATGTGATTTGGCCTCTATATCTCAGATTTTTGCATAATATTGCATTTTAAGCTAGTTTTCTTGCATTTTGTTTCATACTTAGTTTTCATATTTTGTTTTCATTTTGTCTTCATCGAATTTAGCAATACTTTGACGTTTATCATCCCCTTTTCCTTTATGTGATTTAAACAAAATATCATCGAATTAGGCAAAATTTCGCCGTTTTCCCGCTTTTTTGTGAATTTTCAGTTTATTGGTATTAATTCATTAAATATACGATAAAAATGATGCAAACACGTAATTGATTAGATAATAAACTTAAATACTTCACCTTTAATCATCTATTTGTTTCTCGTTGAAATTCTGAGTAAGATATTGAAATGGGGAGAAGTTCGGTTTTTATTGCATATATCGACGTTTCAGCCGGATTAGAGCGGTTTTACGTGTACATCTTCCGTTGGTAATATAAACGGAAAATCAGGAACATTTTAGTTAATTCTAATGAGAACACATTGATTTTTATCATTTGTATTGGAAACAACATTGTCATATGTCTTTTCTTGGATCTAAATAATACGAAACCTCGCTCTATGATTCGAAGTTAAAATCCTCATATTTGGAATAATATTGACTTTTTCACGTTTTTTTGTAGTTTGATATTACGAAAATATATTCGTTTTTACCAATATTTCGATACTATTTCATGTAGTATCACGATATGTGATTCGGCCTTCATATCTCAGATTTTCGCATAATATTGCATTTTAAGCAAGCTTTCTTGCATTTTGTTTCGTACTAAAAATCATCGAATTTAGCAATATTTTGACGTTTATCATCCCCTTTTCCTTTATGTGATTTAAACAAAATATCATCGAATTAGGCAATATTTTGCCGTTTTTCCACGTTTTTGTGAATTTTCTGTTTATTGGTATTAATTCATTAAATATACGATAAAAATGATGCAAACACGTAATTGATTAGATAATAAACTTGAATACTTCACCTTTAATCATCTATTTGTTTCTCGTTGAAATACTGAGTAAGATATTGAAAAGGGGAGAAGTTCGGTTTTTATTGCATATATCGAAGTTTCAACCGGATTAGAGCGGTTTTACGTGTACATATTCCGTCGGTAATATAAACGGAAAATCAGGAACATTTTAGTTAATTCTAATGAGAACACATTGATTTTTATCATTTGTATTGGAAACAATATTGCCATATGTCTTTTCTTGGATCTAAATAATACGAAACCTCGCTTTATAATTCGAAGTTAAAATCGACAAATTTGGAATAATAGTGAATCTCTTCACGTTTTTTATGTAGTTTGATATTACGTAAATATATTCATTTTTACCAATATTTCGATACTATTTCATGTAGTATCACAATATGTGTTTTGGCCTTCATATCTCAGATTTTTGCATAATATTGCATTTTAAGCAAGTTTTCTTGCATTTTGTTTCATACTAAACATCATCGAATTTAGCAATATTTTGACAAACTTGAGGTTATCTTGAGATGATTTCGGGGCTTTTTAGTGTCCCCGCGGCCCGGTCCTCGACCAGGCCTCCACCCCCAGGAAGCAGCCCGTGACAGCTGACCAACTCCCAGGTACCTATTTACTGCTAGGTAACAGGGGCATTCAGGGTGAAAGAAACTTTGCCCATTTGCTTCTGCCTCGTGCGGGAATCGAACCCGCGCCACAGAATTACGAATCCTGCGCGCTAGCCACCAGGCTACGAGGCCCAGACTTCGTAGTAATCTAGTTCACACTGCTCCTCCTGCTTCTAATGCTGCTGGTGTCTACTCTATTTCCTGTTCATCTTGTCCTCTCCAATACTTTGGCGAAACTGGCCGTACACTGAATGACAGACTTAAAGAACACAAGAGAAGTGTTAAGTCTGCAGACACTAACAATGCTCTCTTCTGCCATGTGAGAGATTCTAATCATCCCATTGATTGGTCTTCCTCCAAAATAATCTTTCCTGCCTCTACTCTACACAGACGCCGTCTTCTAGAATCGGCTCTTATAAACAATGTACCCAACATGAACTTGAGTCCTGGCTTTGTTGCTGTGGACTCTTCCCTTTCACAGTATATACTCAAATGCTCTAATCTTTCTAACAAACGTGACTTAACATAAGCTTTCCCCCTTCCATTTCTTTCTTTCTCTTTCCTTTTCTTTCTCTCTTCTCCCTTTTTCTGTTCATTGTCTTCTCCTACGCTCCCTTGCTATCCTCTTCGTTTTTCCTATTACTATCTCCTTCGGTGGTTATAATAGGAGCTGCCACGTATGAGCCAATAGGCCTGCTGCAGTTCTCATTACTACTATCCCCTACACCTGACTTTCCTCCTCAGCTCTCTCTTGCCAATTTATTGCCTGTCCCTACCTCCTCATCACAATCGACTTGAGAATGGTCCAGGACGGACCGAAACGTCGTCGTCCCTTCAATTTCTAGTGTGTGGTCTGGTCAACATTGTCATATGTCTTTTCTTGGATCTAAATAATACGAAACCTCGCTCTATGATTCGAAGTTAAAATCCTCATATATGGAATAATATTGATTTTTTTCACATTTTTTATGTAGTTTGATATTACGTAAATATATTCATTTTTACCAATATTTCGATACTATTTCATGTAGTATCACGATATGTGATTTGGCCTTCATATCTCAGATTTTCGCAAAATATTGCATTTTAAGCAAGCTTTCTTGCATTTTGTTTCGTACTAAACATCATCGAATTTTGCAATATTTTGACGTTTATCATCCCCTTTTCCTTTATATGATTTAAACAAAATATCATTGAATTAGGCAATATTTTGCAGTTTTCCACGTTTTTGTTAATTTTCTGTTTATTGGTATTAATTCATTAAATATACGATAAAAATTATGCAAACACGTAATTGATTAGATAATAAACTTAAATACTTCACCTTTAATCATCTATTTGTTTCTCGTTGAATTACTGAGTAAGATATTGAAAAGGGGAGAAGTTCGGTTTTTATTACATATATCGACGTTTCAGCCGGAATAGAGCAGTTTTACGTGTACATCTTCCATCGGTAATTTAAACGGAAAATCAGGAACATTTTATTTAATTCTAATGAGAACACATTGATTTTTATCATTTGTATTGGAAACAACATTGTCATATGTCTTTTCTTGGATCTAAATAATACGAAACCTCGCTCTATGATTCGAAGTTAAAATCCTCATATTTGGAATAATATTGAATTTTCACGTTTTTTATGTAGTTTGATATTACGTAAATATATTCATTTTTACCAATATTTCGATACTATTTCATGTAGTATCACGATATGTGATTTGGCCTTCATATCTCAGATTTTCGCATAATATTGCATTTTAAGCAAGCTTTCTTGCATTTTGTTTCGTACTAAACATCATCGAATTTAGCAATATTTTGACGTTTATCATCACCTTTTCCTTTATGTGATTTAAACAAAATATCATCGAATTAGGCAATATTTTGCCGTTTTTCCACGTTTTTGTGAATTTTCAGTTTATTGGTATTGATTCATTAAATATACGGTAAAAATGATGCAAACACGTAATTGATTAGATAATAAACTTAAATACTTCACCTTTAATCATCTATTTGTTTCTCTTTGAAATACTGAGTAAGATATTGCAAAGGGGAGAAGTTCGGTTTATATTGCATATATCGACGTTTCAACCGGAATAGAGCGGTCTTACGTGTACATCTTCCATCGGTAATATAAACGGAAAATCAGGAACATTTTAGTTAATTCTAATGAAAACACATTGATTTTTATCATTTGTATTGGAAACAACATTGTCATATGTCTTTTCTTGGATCTAAATAATACGAAACCTCGCTTTATGATTCGAAGTTAAAATCGACAAATTTGGAATAATAGTGAATCTCTTCACGGTTTTTATGTTGTTTGATATTACGTAAATATATTCATTTTTACCAATATTTCGATACTATTTCATGTAGTATCACGATATGAGATTTGGCCATCATATCTCAGATTTTTGCATAATATTGCATTTTAAGCAAGTTTTCTTAACATCATCGAATTTAGCAATATTTTGACGTTCATCATCCCCTTTTCCTTTAGGTGATTTAAACAAAATATCATCGAATTAGGCAATATTTTGCCGTTTTTCCACGTTTTTGTGAATTTTCGGTTTATTGGTATTAATTCATTAAATATACGATAAAAATGATGCAAACACGTAATTGATTAGATAATAAACTTAAATACTTCACCTTTAATCATCTATTTGTTTCTCGTTGAAATACTGAGTAAGATATTGAAAAGGGGAGAAGTTCGGTTTTTATTGCATATATCGACGTCTCAGCCGGATTAGAGCGGTTTTTCGTGTACATCTTCCGTCGGTAATTTAAACGGAAAATCAGGAACATTTTAGTTAATTCTAATGAGAACACATTGATTTTTATCATTTGTATTGGAAACAACATTGTCATATGTCTTTTCTTGGATATAAATAATACGAAACCTCGCTCTATGATTCGAAGTTAAAATCCTCATATATGGAATAATATTGACTTTTTTCACGTTTTTTATGTAGTTTGATATTACGTAAATATATTCATTTTTACCAATATTTCGATACTATTTCATGTAGTATCACGATATGTGATTTGGCCTTCATATCTCAGATTTTCGCAAAATATTGCATTTTAAGCAAGCTTTCTTGCATTTTGTTTCGTACTAAACATCATCGAATTTTGCAATATTTTGACGTTTATCATCCCCTTTTCCTTTATGTGATTTAAACAAAATATCATCAAATTAGGCAATATTTTGCCTTTTTTCCACGTTTTTGTGAATTTTCAGTTTATTGGTATTAATTCAATAAATATACGATAAAAATGATGCAAACACGTAATTGATTAGATAATAAACTTAAATACTTCACCTTTAATCATCTATTTGTTTCTCGTTGAAATACTGAGTAAGATATTGAAAAGGGGAGAAGTTCGGTTTTTATTGCATATATCGAAGTTTCAGCCGGATTAGAGCGGTTTTACGTGTACATCTTCCGTCGGTAATATAAACGGAAAATCAGGAACATTTTAGTTAATTCTAATGAGAACACATTGATTTTTATCATATGTATTGGAAACAACATTGTCATATGTCTTTTCTTGGATCTAAATAATACGAAACCTCGCTTTATAATTCGAAGTTAAAATCCACAAATTTGGAATAATAGTGAATCTCTTCACGTTTTTTATGTAGTTTGATATTACGTAAATATATTCATTTTTACTAATATTTCGATACTATTTCATGTAGTATCACGATATGTGATTTGGCCTTCATATCTCAGATTTTCGCAAAATATTGCATTTTAAGCAAGCTTTCTTGCATTTTGTTTCGTACTAAACATCATCGAATTTTGCAATATTTTGACGTTTATCATCCCCTTTTCCTTTATATGATTTAAACAAAATATCATTGAATTAGGCAATATTTTGCCGTTTTCCACGTTTTTGTTAATTTTCTGTTTATTGGTATTAATTCATTAAATATACGATAAAAATTATGCAAACACGTAATTGATTAGATAATAAACTTAAATACTTCACCTTTAATCATCTATTTGTTTCTCGTTGAATTACTGAGTAAGATATTGAAAAGGGGAGAAGTTCGGTTTTTATTACATATATCGACGTTTCAGCCGGAATAGAGCAGTTTTACGTGTACATCTTCCATCGGTAATTTAAACGGAAAATCAGGAACATTTTATTTAATTCTAATGAGAACACATTGATTTTTATCATTTGTATTGGAAACAACATTGTCATATGTCTTTTCTTGGATCTAAATAATACGAAACCTCGCTCTATGATTCGAAGTTAAAATCCTCATATATGGAATAATATTGACTTTTTTCACGTTTTTTATGTAGTTTGATATTACGTAAATATATTCATTTTTACCAATATTTCGATACTATTTCATGTAGTATCACGATATGAGATTTGGCCATCATATCTCAGATTTTTGCATAATATTGCATTTTAAGCAAGTTTTCTTAACATCATCGAATTTAGCAATATTTTGACGTTCATCATCCCCTTTTCCTTTAGGTGATTTAAACAAAATATCATCGAATTAGGCAATATTTTGCCGTTTTTCCACGTTTTTGTGAATTTTCGGTTTATTGGTATTAATTCATTAAATATACGATAAAAATTATGCAAACACGTAATTGAATAGATAATAAACTTAAATACTTCACCTTTAATCATCTATTTGTTTCTCGTTGAAATACTGAGTAAGATATTGAAAAGGGGAGAAGTTCGGTTTTTATTGCATATATCGACGTCTCAGCCGGATTAGAGCGGTTTTACGTGTACATCTTCCGTCGGTAATTTAAACGGAAAATCAGGAACATTTTAGTTAATTCTAATGAGAACACATTGATTTTTATCATTTGTATTGGAAACAACATTGTCATATGTCTTTTCTTGGATATAAATAATACGAAACCTCGCTCTATGATTCGAAGTTAAAATCCTCATATATGGAATAATATTGACTTTTTTCACGTTTTTTATGTAGTTTGATATTACGTAAATATATTCATTTTTACCAATATTTCGATACTATTTCATGTAGTATCACGATATGTGATTTGGCCTTCATATCTCAGATTTTCGCAAAATATTGCATTTTAAGCAAGCTTTCTTGCATTTTGTTTCGTACTAAACATCATCGAATTTTGCAATATTTTGACGTTTATCATCCCCTTTTCCTTTATGTGATTTAAACAAAATATCATTGAATTAGGCAATATTTTGCCGATTTCCACGTTTTTGTAAATTTTCTGTTTATTGGTATTAATTCATTAAATATACGATAAAAATGATGCAAACATGTAATTGATTAGATAATAAACTTAAATACTTCACCTTTAATCATCTATTTGTTTCTCGTTGAATTACTGAGTAAGATATTGAAAAGGGGAGAAGTTCGGTTTTTATTGCATATATCGAAGTTTCAGCCGGATTAGAGCGGTTTTACGTGTACATCTTCCGTCGGTAATATAAACGGAAAATCAGGAACATTTTAGTTAATTCTAATGAGAACACATTGATTTTTATCATATGTATTGGAAACAACATTGTCATATGTCTTTTCTTGGATCTAAATAATACGAAACCTCGCTTTATAATTCGAAGTTAAAATCCACAAATTTGGAATAATAGTGAATCTCTTCACGTTTTTTATGTAGTTTGATATTACGTAAATATATTTATTTTTACTAATATTTCGATACTATTTCATGTAGTATCACGATATGTGATTTGGCCATCATATCTCAGATTTTTGCATAATATTGCATTTTAAGCAAGTTTTCTTGCATTTTGTTTCATACTAAACATCATCGAATTTAGCAATATTTTGACGTTTATCATCCCCTTTTCCTTTATGTGATTTAAACAAAATATCATCGAATTAGGCAATATTTTGCCGTTTTTCCACGTTTTTGTGAATTTTCAGTTTATTGGTATTAATTCATTATATATACGATAAAAATGATGCAAACACGTAATTGATTAGATAATAAACTTAAATACTTTTCCTCTAATCATCTATTTGTTTCTCGTTGAAATACTGAGTAAGATATTGAAAAGGGGAGAAGTTCGGTTTTTATTGCATATATCGACGTTTCAGCCGGAATAGAGCGGTTTTACGTGTATATCTTTCATCGGTAATATAAACGGAAAATCAGGAACATTTTAGTCAATTCTAATGAAAACACATTGATTTTTATCATTTGTATTGGAAACAACATTGTCATATGTCTTTTCTTGGATCTAAATAATACGAAACCTCGCTTTATGATTCGAAGTTAAAATCCACAATTTTGGAATAATAGTGACTCTCTTCACGTTTTTCATGTAGTTTGATATTACGTAAATATATTCATTTTTACCAATATTTCGATACTATTTCATGTAGTATCACGAAATGTGATTTGGCCTCTAAATCTCAGATTTTCGCATAATATTGCATTTTAAGCTAGTTTTCTTGCATTTTGTTTCATACTAAACTTCATCGAATTTAGCAATATTTTGACGTTTATCATCCCCTTTTCCTTTATGTGATTTAAACAAAATATCATTGAATTAGGCAATATTTTGCCGATTTCCACGTTTTTGTAAATTTTCTGTTTATTGGTATTAATTCATTAAATATACGATAAAAATGATGCAAACATGTAATTGATTAGATAATAAACTTAAATACTTCACCTTTAATCATCTATTTGTTTCTCGTTGAATTACTGAGTAAGATATTGAAAAGGGGAGAAGTTCGGTTTTTATTGCATATATCGAAGTTTCAGCCGGATTAGAGCGGTTTTACGTGTACATCTTCCGTCGGTAATATAAACGGAAAATCAGGAACATTTTAGTTAATTCTAATGAGAACACATTGATTTTTATCATATGTATTGGAAACAACATTGTCATATGTCTTTTCTTGGATCTAAATAATACGAAACCTCGCTTTATAATTCGAAGTTAAAATCCACAAATTTGGAATAATAGTGAATCTCTTCACGTTTTTTATGTAGTTTGATATTACGTAAATATATTCATTTTTACTAATATTTCGATACTATTTCATGTAGTATCACGATATGTGATTTGGCCATCATATCTCAGATTTTTGCATAATATTGCATTTTAAGCAAGTTTTCTTGCATTTTGTTTCATACTAAACATCATCGAATTTAGCAATATTTTGACGTTTATCATCCCCTTTTCCTTTATGTGATTTAAACAAAATATCATCGAATTAGGCAATATTTTGCCGTTTTTCCACGTTTTTGTGAATTTTCAGTTTATTGGTATTAATTCATTATATATACGATAAAAATGATGCAAACACGTAATTGATTAGATAATAAACTTAAATACTTTTCCTCTAATCATCTATTTGTTTCTCGTTGAAATACTGAGTAAGATATTGAAAAGGGGAGAAGTTCGGTTTTTATTGCATATATCGACGTTTCAGCCGGAATAGAGCGGTTTTACGTGTATATCTTTCATCGGTAATATAAACGGAAAATCAGGAACATTTTAGTCAATTCTAATGAAAACACATTGATTTTTATCATTTGTATTGGAAACAACATTGTCATATGTCTTTTCTTGGATCTAAATAATACGAAACCTCGTTTTATGATTCGAAGTTAAAATCCACAATTTTGGAATAATAGTGACTCTCTTCACGTTTTTCATGTAGTTTGATATTACGTAAATATATTCATTTTTACCAATATTTCGATACTATTTCATGTAGTATCACGAAATGTGATTTGGCCTCTAAATCTCAGATTTTCGCATAATATTGCATTTTAAGCTAGTTTTCTTGCATTTTGTTTCATACTAAACTTCATCGAATTTAGCAATATTTTGACGTTTATCATCCCCTTTTCCTTTATGTGATTTAAACAAAATATCATTGAATTAGGCAATATTTTGCCGATTTCCACGTTTTTGTAAATTTTCTGTTTATTGGTATTAATTCATTAAATATACGATAAAAATGATGCAAACATGTAATTGATTAGATAATAAACTTAAATACTTCACCTTTAATCATCTATTTGTTTCTCGTTGAATTACTGAGTAAGATATTGAAAAGGGGAGAAGTTCGGTTTTTATTGCATATATCGACGTTTCAGCCGGAATAGAGCGGTTTTACGTGTATATCTTTCATCGGTAATATAAACGGAAAATCAGGAACATTTTAGTCAATTCTAATGAGAACACATTGATTTTTATCATTTGTATTGGAAACAACATTGTCATATGTCTTTTCTTGGATCTAAATAATACGAAACCTCGCTTTATTATTCGAAGTTAAAATCCACAAATTTGGAACAATAGTGAATCTCTTCACGTTTTTTAAGTAGTTTGATATTACGTAAATATATTCATTTTTACCAATATTTCGATACTATTTCATGTAGTATCACGATATGTGATTTGGCCATCATATCTCAGATTTTTGCATAATATTGCATTTTAAGCAAGTTTTCTTGCATTTTGTTTCGTACTAAACATCATCGAATTTAGCAATATTTTGACGTTCATCATCCCCTTTTCCTTTATGTGATTTAAACAAAATATCATCGAATTAGGCAATATTTTGCCGTTTTTCCACGTTTTTGTGAATTTTCAGTTTATTGGTATTAATTCATTAAATATACGATAAAAATGATGCAAACACGTAATTGATTAGATAATAAACTTAAATACTTTCCTTTAATCATCTACTTGTTTCTCGTTGAAATACTGAGTAAGTTATTGAAAAGGGGAAAAGTTCGGTTTTTATTGCATATATCGACGTTTCAGCCGGAATAGAGCGGTTTTACGTGTATATCTTTCATCGGTAATATAAACGGAAAATCAGGAACATTTTAGTTAATTCTAATGAAAACACATTGATTTTTATCATTTGTATTGGAAACAGCATTGTCATATGTCTTTTCTTGGATCTTAATAATACGAAACCTCGCTTTATGATTCGAAGTTAAAATTCACAAATTTGGAATAATAGTGACTCTCTTCACGTTTTTCATGTAGTTTGATATTACGTAAATATATTAATTTTTACCAATATTTCGATACTATTTCATGTAGTATCACGAAATGTGATTTGGCCTTCATATCTCAGATTTTCGCATAATATTGCATTTTAAGCAAGTTTTCTTGCATTTTGTTTCATACTAAACATCATCGAATTTAGCAATATTTTGACGTTTATCATCCCCTTTTCCTTTATGTGATTTAAACAAAATATCATTGAATTAGGCAATATTTTGCCGATTTCCACGTTTTTGTTAATTTTCTGTTTATTGGTATTAATTCATTAAATATACGATAAAAATGATGCAAACACGTAATTGATTAGATAATAAACTTAAATACTTCACCTTTAATCATCTATTTGTTTCTCGTTGAATTACTGAGTAAGATATTGAAAAGGGGAGAAGTTCGGTTTTTATTACATATATCGACGTTTCAGCCGGAATATAGCAGTTTTACGTGTACATCTTCCATCGGTAATATAAACGGAAAATCAGGAACATTTTAGTTAATTGTAATGAAAACACATTGATTTTTATCATTTGTATTGGAAAAAAACATTGTCATATATCTTTTCTTGGATCTAAATAATACGAAACCTCGCTTTATGATTCGAAGTTAAAATCCACAAATTTGGAATAATAGTGACTCTATTCACGTTTTTCATGTAGTTTGATATTACGTAAATATATTCATTTTTACCAATATTTCGATACTATTTCATGTAGTATCACGAAATGTGATTTGGCCTCTAAATCTCAGATTTTCGCATAATATTGCATTTTAAGCTAGTTTTCTTGCTTTTTGTTTCATACTAAACTTCATGGAATTTAGCAATATTTTGACGTTTATCATCTCCTTTTCCTTTATGTGATTTAAACAAAATATCATCGAATTAAGCAATATTTTGCCGTTTTTCCACGTTTTTGTGAATTTTCAGTTTATTGGTATTAATTCATTAAATATACGATAAAAATGATGCAAACACGTAATTGATTAGATAATAAACTTAATTACTTCATCTTTAATCATCTATTTGTTTCTCGTTAAAATACTGAGTAAGATATTGAAAAGGGGAGAATTTCGGTTTTTATTGCATATATCGACGTTTCAGCCGGATTAGAGCGGTCTTACGTGTACATCTTCCGTTGGTAATATAAACGGAAAATCAGGAACATTTTAGTTAATTCTAATGAGAACACATTGATTTTTATCATTTGTATTGGAAACAACATTGTCATATGTCTTTTCTTGGATCTAAATAATACGAAACCTCGCTCTATGATTCGAAGTTAAAATCCTCATATATGGAATAATATTGACTTTTTTCACGTTTTTTATGTAGTTTGATATTAGGTAAATATATTCATTTTTACCAATATTTCGATACTATTTCATGTAGTATCACGATATGTGATTTGGCCTTCATATCTCAGATTTTCGCAAAATATTGCATTTTAAGCAAGCTTTCTTGCATTTTGTTTCGTACTAAAAATCATCGAATTTAGCAATATTTTGACGTTTATCATCCCCTTTTCCTTTAAGTGATTTAAACAAAATATCATCGAATTAGGCAATATTTTGCCGTTTTTCCACGTTTTTGTGAATTTTCTGTTTATTGGTATTAATTCATTAAATATACGATAAAAATGATGCAAACACGTAATTGATTAGATAATAAACTTAAATACTTCACCTTTAATCATCTATTTGTTTCTCGTTGAAATACTGAGTAAGATATTGAAAAGGGGAGAAGTTCGGTTTTTATTACATATATCGACGTTTCAGCCGGAATAGAGCAGTTTTACGTGTACATCTTCCATCGGTAATATAAACGGAAAATCAGGAACATTTTAGTTAATTGTAATGAAAGCACATTGATTTTTATCATTTGTATTGGAAACAACATTGTCATATAACTTTTCTTGGATCTAAATAATACGAAACCTTGCTTTATGATTCGAAGTTAAAATCCACAAATTTGGAATAATAGTGACTTTCTTCACGTTTTTCATGTAGTTTGATATTACGTAAATATATTCATTTTTACCAATATTTCGATACTATTTCATGTAGTATCACGAAATGTGATTTGACCTCTAAATCTCAGATTTTCGCATAATATTGCATTTTAAGCTAGTTTTCTTGCATTTTGTTTCATACTAAACTTCATCGAATTTAGCAATACTTTGACGTTTATCATCCCCTTTTCTTTTATGTGATTTAAACAAAATATCATCGAATTAGGCAATATTTTGCCGTTTTTCCACGTTTTTGTGAATTTTCAGTTTATTGGTATTAATTCATTAAATATACGATAAAAATGATGCAAACACGTAATTGATTAGATAATAAACTTAAATACTTCACCTTTAATCATCTATTTGTTTCTCGTTGAATACTGAGTAAGATATTGAAAAGGGGAGATGTTCGGTTTTTATTACATATATCGACGTTTCAGCCGGAATATAGCAGTTTTACGTGTACATCTTCCATCGGTAATATAAACGGAAAATCAGGAACATTTTAGTTAATTGTAATGAAAACACATTGATTTTTATCATTTGTATTGGAAACAACATTGTCATATAACTTTTCTTGGATCTAAATAATACGAAACCTCGCTTTATGATTCGAAGTTAAAATCCACAAATTTGGAATAATAGTGACTCTCTTCACGTTTTTCATGTAGTTTGATATTACGTAAATATATTCATTTTTACCAATATTTCGATACTATTTCATGTAGTATCACGAAATGTGATTTGACCTCTAAATCTCAGATTTTCGCATAATATTGCATTTTAAGCTAGTTTTCTTGCATTTTGTTTCATACTAAACTTCATGGAATTTAGCAATATTTTGACGTTTATCATCTCCTTTTCCTTTATGTGATTTAAACAAAATATCATCGAATTAAGCAATATTTTGCCGTTTTTCCACGTTTTTGTGAATTTTCAGTTTATTGGTATTAATTCATTAAATATACGATAAAAATGATGCAAACACGTAATTGATTAGATAATAAACTTAATTACTTCATCTTTAATCATCTATTTGTTTCTCGTTAAAATACTGAGTAAGATATTGAAAAGGGGAGAATTTCGGTTTTTATTGCATATATCGACGTTTCAGCCGGATTAGAGCGGTCTTACGTGTACATCTTCCGTTGGTAATATAATCGGAAAATCAGGAACATTTTAGTTAATTCTAATGAGAACACATTGATTTTTATCATTTGTATTGGAAACAACATTGTCATATGTCTTTTCTTGGATCTAAATAATACGAAACCTCGCTCTATGATTCGAAGTTAAAATCCTCATATATGGAATAATATTGACTTTTTTCACGTTTTTTATGTAGTTTGATATTAGGTAAATATATTCATTTTTACCAATATTTCGATACTATTTCATGTAGTATCACGATATGTGATTTGGCCTTCATATCTCAGATTTTCGCAAAATATTGCATTTTAAGCAAGCTTTCTTGCATTTTGTTTCGTACTAAAAATCATCGAATTTAGCAATATTTTGACGTTTATCATCCCCTTTTCCTTTAAGTGATTTAAACAAAATATCATCGAATTAGGCAATATTTTGCCGTTTTTCCACGTTTTTGTGAATTTTCTGTTTATTGGTATTAATTCATTAAATATACGATAAAAATGATGCAAACACGTAATTGATTAGATAATAAACTTAAATACTTCACCTTTAATCATCTATTTGTTTCTCGTTGAAATACTGAGTAAGATATTGAAAAGGGGAGAAGTTCGGTTTTTATTACATATATCGACGTTTCAGCCGGAATAGAGCAGTTTTACGTGTACATCTTCCATCGGTAATATAAACGGAAAATCAGGAACATTTTAGTTAATTGTAATGAAAGCACATTGATTTTTATCATTTGTATTGGAAACAACATTGTCATATAACTTTTCTTGGATCTAAATAATACGAAACCTTGCTTTATGATTCGAAGTTAAAATCCACAAATTTGGAATAATAGTGACTTTCTTCACGTTTTTCATGTAGTTTGATATTACGTAAATATATTCATTTTTACCAATATTTCGATACTATTTCATGTAGTATCACGAAATGTGATTTGACCTCTAAATCTCAGATTTTCGCATAATATTGCATTTTAAGCTAGTTTTCTTGCATTTTGTTTCATACTAAACTTCATCGAATTTAGCAATACTTTGACGTTTATCATCCCCTTTTCTTTTATGTGATTTAAACAAAATATCATCGAATTAGGCAATATTTTGCCGTTTTTCCACGTTTTTGTGAATTTTCAGTTTATTGGTATTAATTCATTAAATATACGATAAAAATGATGCAAACACGTAATTGATTAGATAATAAACTTAAATACTTCACCTTTAATCATCTATTTGTTTCTCGTTGAATACTGAGTAAGATATTGAAAAGGGGAGATGTTCGGTTTTTATTACATATATCGACGTTTCAGCCGGAATATAGCAGTTTTACGTGTACATCTTCCATCGGTAATATAAACGGAAAATCAGGAACATTTTAGTTAATTGTAATGAAAACACATTGATTTTTATCATTTGTATTGGAAACAACATTGTCATATAACTTTTCTTGGATCTAAATAATACGAAACCTCGCTTTATGATTCGAAGTTAAAATCCACAAATTTGGAATAATAGTGACTCTCTTCACGTTTTTCATGTAGTTTGATATTACGTAAATATATTCATTTTTACCAATATTTCGATACTATTTCATGTAGTATCACGAAATGTGATTTGACCTCTAAATCTCAGATTTTCGCATAATATTGCATTTTAAGCTAGTTTTCTTGCATTTTGTTTCATACTAAACTTCATGGAATTTAGCAATATTTTGACGTTTATCATCTCCTTTTCCTTTATGTGATTTAAACAAAATATCATCGAATTAAGCAATATTTTGCCGTTTTTCCACGTTTTTGTGAATTTTCAGTTTATTGGTATTAATTCATTAAATATACGATAAAAATGATGCAAACACGTAATTGATTAGATAATAAACTTAATTACTTCATCTTTAATCATCTATTTGTTTCTCGTTAAAATACTGAGTAAGATATTGAAAAGGGGAGAATTTCGGTTTTTATTGCATATATCGACGTTTCAGCCGGATTAGAGCGGTCTTACGTGTACATCTTCCGTTGGTAATATAATCGGAAAATCAGGAACATTTTAGTTAATTCTAATGAGAACACATTGATTTTTATCATTTGTATTGGAAACAACATTGTCATATGTCTTTTCTTGGATCTAAATAATACGAAACCTCGCTCTATGATTCGAAGTTAAAATCCTCATATATGGAATAATATTGACTTTTTTCACGTTTTTTATGTAGTTTGATATTACGTAAATATATTCATTTTTACCAATATTTCGATACTATTTCATGTAGTATCACGATATGTGATTTGGCCTTCATATCTCAGATTTTCGCAAAATATTGCATTTTAAGCAAGCTTTCTTGCATTTTGTTTCGTACTAAAAATCATCGAATTTAGCAATATTTTGACGTTTATCATCCCCTTTTCCTTTAAGTGATTTAAACAAAATATCATCGAATTAGGCAATATTTTGCCGTTTTTCCACGTTTTTGTGAATTTTCTGTTTATTGGTATTAATTCATTAAATATACGATAAAAATGATGCAAACACGTAATTGATTAGATAATAAACTTAAATACTTCACCTTTAATCATCTATTTGTTTCTCGTTGAAATACTGAGTAAGATATTGAAAAGGGGAGAAGTTCGGTTTTTATTACATATATCGACGTTTCAGCCGGAATAGAGCAGTTTTACGTGTACATCTTCCATCGGTAATATAAACGGAAAATCAGGAACATTTTAGTTAATTGTAATGAAAACACATTGATTTTTATCATTTGTATTGGAAACAACATTGTCATATAACTTTTCTTGGATCTAAATAATACGAAACCTTGCTTTATGATTCGAAGTTAAAATCCACAAATTTGGAATAATAGTGACTCTCTTCACGTTTTTCATGTAGTTTGATATTACGTAAATATATTCATTTTTACCAATATTTCGATACTATTTCATGTAGTATCACGAAATGTGATTTGACCTCTAAATCTCAGATTTTCGCATAATATTGCATTTTAAGCTAGTTTTCTTGCATTTTGTTTCATACTAAACTTCATCGAATTTAGCAATATTTTGACGTTTATCATCCCCTTTTCCTTTATGTGATTTAAACAAAATATCATCGAATTAGGCAATATTTTGCCGTTTTTTCACGTTTTTGTGAATTTTCAGTTTATTGGTATTAATTCATTAAATATACGATAAAAATTATGCAAACACGTAATTGATTAGATAATAAACTTAAATACTTCACCTTTAATCATCTATTTGTTTCTCGTTGAATTACTGAGTAAGATATTGAAAAGGGGAGAAGTTCGGTTTTTATTACATATATCGACGTTTCAGCCGGAATATAGCAGTTTTACGTGTACATCTTCCATCGGTAATATAAACGGAAAATCAGGAACATTTTAGTTAATTGTAATGAAAACTCATTGATTTTTATCATTTGTATTGGAAAAAACATTGTCATATATCTTTTCTTGGATCTAAATAATACGAAACCTAGCTTTATGATTCGAAGTTAAAATCCACAAATTTGGAATAATAGTGTCTCTTTTCACGTTTTTCATGTAGTTTGATTTTACGTAAATATATTCATTTTTACCAATATTTCGATAATATTTCATGTAGTATCACGAAATGTGATTTGGCCTCTAAATCTCAGATTTTCGTATAATATTGCATTTTAAGCTAGTTTTCTTGCATTTTGTTTCATACTAAACATCCTCGAATTTAGCAATATTTTGACGTTTATCATCTCCTTTTCCTTTATGTGATTTAAACAAAATATCATCGAATTAGGCAATATTTTGCCGTTTTTCCACGTTTTTGTGAATTTTCAGTTTATTGGTATTAATTCATTAAATATACGATAAAAATGATGCAAACACGTAATTGATTAGATAATAAACTTAAATACTTCACCTTTAATCATCTATTTGTTTCTCGTTAAAATACTGAGTAAGATATTGAAAAGGGGAGAAGTTCGGTTTTTATTGCATATATCGACGTTTCAGCCGGATTAGAGCGGTCTTGCGTGTACATCTTCCGTTGGTAATATAAACGGAAAATCAGGAACATTTTAGTTAATTCTAATGAGAACACATTGATTTTTATCATTTGTATTGGAAACAACATTGTCATATGTCTTTTCTTGGATCTAAATAATACGAAACCTCGCTCTATGATTCGACGTTAAAATCCTCATATATGGAATAATATTGACTTTTTTCACGTTTTTTATGTAGTTTGATATTACGTAAATATATTCATTTTTACCAATATTTCGATACTATTTCATGTAGTATCACGATATGTGATTTGGCCTTCGTATCTCAGATTTTCGCAAAATATTGCATTTTAAGCAAGCTTTCTTGCATTTTGTTTCGTACTAAAAATCATCGAATTTAGCAATATTTTGACGTTTATCATCCCCTTTTCCTTTATGTGATTTAAACAAAATATCATCGAATTAGGCAATATTTTGCCGTTTTTCCACGTTTTTGTGAATTTTCTGTTTATTGGTATTAATTCATTAAATATACAATAAAAATGATGCAAACACGTAATTGATTAGATAATAAACTTAAATACTTCACCTTTAATCATCTATTTGTTTCTCGTTGAAATACTGAGTAAGATATTGAAAAGGGGAGAAGTTCGGTTTTTATTGCATATATCGACGTTTCAGCCGGATTAGAGCGGTTTTACGTGTACATCTTCCGTCGGTAATTTAAACGGAAAATCAGGAACATTTTAGTTAATTCTAATGAGAACACATTGATTTTTATCATTTGTATTGGAAACAACATTGTCATATGTCTTTTCTTGGATATAAATAATAGGAAACCTCGCTCTATGATTCGAAGTTAAATCCTCATATATGGAATAATATTGACTTTTTTCACGTTTTTTATGTAGTTTGATATTACGTAAATATATTCATTTTTACCAATATTTCGATACTATTTCATGTAGTATCACGATATGTGATTTGGCCTTCATATCTCAGATTTTCGCAAAATATTGCATTTTAAGCAAGCTTTCTTGCATTGTGTTTCGTACTAAACATCATCGAATTTTGCAATATTTTGACGTTTATCATCCCCTTTTCCTTTATGTGATTTAAACAAAATATCATCGAATTAGGCAATATTTTGCCGTTTTTCCACGTTTTTGTGAATTTTCACTTTATTGGTATTAATTCAATAAATATACGATAAAAATGATGCAAACACGTAATTGATTAGATAATTAACTTAAATACTTCACCTTTAATCATCTATTTGTTTCTCGTTGAAATACTGAGTAAGATATTGAAAAGGGGAGAAGTTCGGTTTTTATTGCATATATCGAAGTTTCAGCCGGATTAGAGCGGTTTTACGTGCACATCTTCCGTCGGTAATATAAACGGAAAATCAGGAACATTTTAGT
The DNA here is from genome assembly GCF_040958095.1 of Procambarus clarkii. Taxonomy (NCBI): domain Eukaryota; kingdom Metazoa; phylum Arthropoda; class Malacostraca; order Decapoda; family Cambaridae; genus Procambarus; species Procambarus clarkii. Next base: position 42,700,836 of record NC_091184.1, read on the forward strand.
TAATTCTAATGAGAACACATTGATTTTTATCATTTGTATTGGAAACAACATTGTCATATGTCTTTTCTTGGATCTAAATAATACGAAACCTCGCTTTATAATTCGAAGTTAAAATCCACAAATTTGGAATAATAGTGAATCTCTTCACGTTTTTTATGTAATTTGATATTACGTAAATATATTCATTTTTACCAATATTTCGATACTACTTCATGTAGTATCACGATATGTGATTTGGCCATCATATCTCAGATTTTTGCATAATATTGCATTTTAAGCAAGTTTTCTTGCATTTTGTTTCATACTAAACATCATCGAATTTAGCAATATTTTGACGTTTATCATCCCCTTTTCCTTTATGTGATTTAAACAAAATATCATTGAATTAGGCAATATTTTGCCGTTTTCCACGTTTTTGTTAATTTTCTGTTTATTGGTATTAATTCAATAAATATACGATAAAAATGATGCAAACACGTAATTGATTAGATAATAAACTTAAATACTTCACCTTTAATCATCTATTTGTTTCTCGTTGAAATACTGAGTAAGATATTGAAAAGGGGAGAAGTTCGATTTTTATTGCATATATCGAAGTTTCAGCCGGATTAGAGCGGTTTTACGTGCACATCTTCCGTCGGTAATATAAACGGAAAATCAGGAACATTTTAGTTAATTCTAATGAAAACACATTGATTTTTATCATTTGTATTGGAAACAACTTTGTCATATGTCTTTTCTTGGATCTAAATAATACGAAACCTCGCTTTATGATTCGAATTTAAAATTCACAAATTTGGAATAATATTGACTCTCTTCACGTTTTTCATGTAGTTTGATATTACGTAAATATATTCATTTTTACCAATATTTCGATACTATTTCATGTAGTATCACGAAATGTGATTTGGCCTTCATATCTCAGATTTTCGCATAATATTGCATTTTAAGCAAGTTTTCTTGCATTTTGTTTCATACTAAACATCATCGAATTTAGCAATATTTTGACGTTTATCATCCCCTTTTCCTTTATGTGATTTAAACAAAATATCATTGAATTAGGCAATATTTTGCCGATATCCACGTTTTTGTTAATTTTCTGTTTATTGGTATTAATTCATTAAATATACGATAAAAATGATGCAAACACGTAATTGATTAGATAATAAACTTAAATACTTCACCTTTAATCATCTATTTGTTTCTCGTTGAATTACTGAGTAAGATATTGAAAAGGGGAGAAGTTCGGTTTTTATTTCATATATCGACGTTTCAGCCGGAATATTGCAGTTTTACGTGTACATCTTCCATCGGTAATATAAACGGAAAATCAGGAACATTTTAGTTAATTGTAATGAAAACACATTGATTTTTATCATTTGTATTGGAAAAAACATTGTCATATATCTTTTCTTGGATCTAAATAATACGAAACCTCGCTTTATGATTCGAAGTTAAAATCCACAAATTTGGAATAATAGTGACTCTCTTCACGTTTTTCATGTAGTTTGATATTACGTAAATATATTCATTTTTACCAATATTTCGATACTATTTCATGTAGAATCACGAAATGTGATTTGGCCTCTAAATCTCAGATTTTCGTATAATATTGCATTTTAAGCTAGTTTTCTTGCATTTTGTTTCATACCAAACTTCATGGAATTTAGCAATATTTTGACGTTTATCATCTCCTTTTCCTTTATGTGATTTAAACAAAATATCATCGAATTAAGCAATATTTTGCCGTTTTTCCACGTTTTTGTGAATTTTCAGTTTATTGGTATTAATTCATTAAATATACGATAAAAATGATGCAAACACGTAATTGATTAGATAATAAACTTAAATACTTCACCTTTAATCATCTATTTGTTTCTCGTTAAAATACTGAGTAAGATATTGAAAAGGGGAGAATTTCGGTTTTTATTTCATATATCGACGTTTCAGCCGGATTAGAGCGGTCTTACGTGTACATCTTCCGTTGGTAATATAAACGGAAAATCAGGAACATTTTAGTTAATTCTAATGAGAACACATTGATTTTTATCATTTGTATTGGAAACAACATTGTCATATGTCTTTTCTTGGATATAAATAATACGAAACCTCGCTCTATGATTCGAAGTTAAAATCCACAAATTTGGAATAATAGTGAATCTCTTCACGTTTTTTATGTAGCTTGATATTACGTAAATATATTCATTTTTACCAATATTTCGATACTATTTCATGTAGTATCACGATATGTGATTTGGCCATCATATCTCAGATTTTTGCATAATATTGCATTTTAAGCAAGTTTTCTTGCATTTTGTTTCGTACTAAACTTCATCGAATTTAGCAATACTTTGACGTTTATCATCCCCTTTTCCTTTATGTGATTTAAACAAAATATCATTGAATTAGGCAATATTTTGCCGTTTTTCCACGTTTTTGTGAATTTTCAGTTTATTGGTATTGATTCATTAAATATACGATAAAAATGATGCAAACACGTAATTGATTAGATAATAAATTTAAATACTTCACCTTTAATCATCTATTTGTTTCTCTTTGAAATACTGAGTAAGATATTGAAAAGGGGAGAAGTTCGGTTTTTATTGCATATATCGACGTTTCAGCCGGAATAGAGCGGTTTTACGTGTACATCTTCCATCGGTAATATAAACGGAAAATCAGGAACATTTTAGTTAATTCTAATGAAAAAACATTAATTTTTATCATTTGTATTGGAAACAACATTGTCATATTTCTTTTCTTGGATCTAAATAATACGAAACCTCGCTTTATGATTCGAAGTTAAAATCCACAAATTTGGAATAATAGTGAATCTCTTCACGTTTTTTATGTTGTTTGATATTACGTAAATATATTCATTTTTACCAATATTTCGATACTATTTCATGTAGTATCACGATATGTGATTTGACCTTCATATCTCAGATTTTCGCAAAATATTGCATTTTAAGCAAGCTTTCTTGCATTTTGTTTCGTACTAAAAATCATCGAAGTTAGCAATATTTTGACGTTTATCATCCCCTTTTCGTTTATGTGATTTAAACAAAATATCATCGAATTAGGCAATATTTTGCCGTTTTTCCACGTTTTTGTGAATTTTCTGTTTATTGGTATTAATTCATTAAATATACGATAAAAATGATGCAAACACGTAATTGATTAGATAATAAACTTAAATACTTCACCTTTAATCATCTATTTGTTTCTCGTTGAAATACTAAGTAAGATATTGAAAAGGGGAGAAGTTCGGTTTTTATTGCATATATCGACGTTTCAGCCGGATTAGAGCAGTTTTACGTGTACATCTTCCATCGGTAATATAAACGGAAAATCAGGAACATTTTAGTTAATTGTAATGAAAACACATTGATTTTTATCATTTGTATTGGAAACAACATTGTCATATAACTTTTCTTGGATCTAAATAATACGAAAACTTGCTTTATGATTCGAAGTTAAAATCCACAAATTTGGAATAATAGTGACTTTCTTCACGTTTTTCATGTAGTTTGATATTACGTAAATATATTCATTTTTACCAATATTTCGATACTATTTCATGTAGTATCACGAAATGTGATTTGACCTCTAAATCTCAGATTTTCGCATAATATTGCATTTTAAGCTAGTTTTCTTGCATTTTGTTTCATACAAAACTTCCTCGAATTTAGCAATATTTTGACGTTTATCATCTCCTTTTCCTTTATGTGATTTAAACAAAATATCATCGAATTAGGCAATATTTTGCCATTTTTCCACGTTTTTGTGAATTTTCAGTTTATTGGTATTAATTCATTAAATATACGATAAAAATGATGCAAACACGTAATTGATTAGATAATAAACTTAAATACTTCACCTTTAATCATCTATTTGTTTCTCGTTAAAATACTGAGTAAGATATTGAAAAGGGGAGAAGTTCGGTTTTTATTGCATATATCGACGTTTCAGCCGGATTAGAGCGGTCTTACGTGTACATCTTCCGTTGGTAATATAAACGGAAAATCAGGAACATTTTAGTTAATTCTAATGAGAACACATTGATTTTTATCATTTGTATTGGAAACAACATTGTCATATGTCTTTTCTTGGATCTAAATAATACGAAACCTCGCTCTATGATTCGACGTTAAAATCCTCATATATGGAATAATATTGACTTTTTTCACGTTTTTTATGTAGTTTGATATTACGTAAATATATTCATTTTTACCAATATTTCGATACTATTTCATGTAGTATCACGATATGTGATTTGGCCTTCGTATCTCAGATTTTCGCAAAATATTGCATTTTAAGCAAGCTTTCTTGCATTTTGTTTCGTACTAAAAATCATCGAATTTAGCAATATTTTGACGTTTATCATCCCCTTTTCCTTTATGTGATTTAAACAAAATATCATCGAATTAGGCAATATTTTGCCGTTTTTCCACGTTTTTGTGAATTTTCTGTTTATTGGTATTAATTCATTAAATATACGATAAAAATGATGCAAACACGTAATTGATTAGATAATAAACTTAAATACTTCACCTTTAATCATCTATTTGTTTCTCGTTGAAATACTGAGTAAGATATTGAAAAGGGGAGAAGTTCGGTTTTTATTGCATATATCGACGTTTCAGCCGGATTAGAGCGGTTTTACGTGTACATCTTCAGTCGGTAATTTAAACGGAAAATCAGGAACATTTTAGTTAATTCTAATGAAAACACATTGATTTTTATCATTTGTATTGGAAACAACATTGTCATATGTCTTTTCTTGGATATAAATAATAGGAAACCTCGCTCTATGATTCGAAGTTAAAATCCTCATATATGGAATAATATTGACTTTTTTCACGTTTTTTATGTAGTTTGATATTACGTAAATATATTCATTTTTACCAATATTTCGATACTATTTCATGTAGTATCACGATATGTGATTTATCCTTCATATCTCAGATTTTCGCAAAATATTGCATTTTAAGCAAGCTTTCTTGCATTTTGTTTCGTACTAAAAATCATCGAATTTAGCAATATTTTGACGTTTATCATCCCCTTTTCCTTTATGTGATTTAAACAAAATATCATCGAATTAGGCAATATTTTGCCGTTTTTCCACGTTTTTGTGAATTTTCTGTTTATTGGTATTAATTCATTAAATATACGATAAAAATGATGCAAACACGTAATTGATTAGATAATAAACTTAAATACTTCACCTTTAATCATCTATTTGTTTCTCGTTGAAATACTGAGTAAGATATTGAAAAGGGGAGAAGTTCGGTTTTTATTGCATATATCGACGTTTCAGCCGGATTAGAGCGGTTTTACGTGTACATCTTCCGTCGGTAATTTAAACGGAAAATCAAGAACATTTTAGTTAATTCTAATGAGAACACATTGATTTTTATCATTTGTATTGGAAACAACATTGTCATATAACTTTTCTTGGATCTAAATAATACGAAACCTTGCTTTATGATTCGAAGTTAAAATCCACAAATTTGGAATAATAGTGACTTTCTTCACGTTTTTCATGTAGTTTGATATTACGTAAATATATTCATTTTTACCAATATTTCGATACTATTTCATGTAGTATCACGAAATGTGATTTGACCTCTAAATCTCAGATTTTCGCATAATATTGCATTTTAAGCTAGTTTTCTTGCATTTTGTTTCATACTAAACTTCATCGAATTTAGCAATACTTTGACGTTTATCATCCCCTTTTCCTTTATGTGATTTAAACAAAATATCATCGAATTAGGCAATATTTTGCCGTTTTTCCACGTTTTTGTGAATTTTCAGTTTATTGGTATTAATTCATTAAATATACGATAAAAATGATGCAAACACGTAATTGATTAGATAATAAACTTAAATACTTCACCTTTAATCATCTATTTGTTTCTCGTTGAATTACTGAGTAAGATATTGAAAAGGGGAGAAGTTCGGTTTTTATTACATATATCGACGTTTCAGCCGGAATAGAGCAGTTTTACGTGTACATCTTCCATCGGTAATATAAACGGAAAATCAGGAACATTTTAGTTAATTGTAATGAAAGCACATTGATTTTTATCATTTGTATTGGAAACAACATTGTCATATAACTTTTCTTGGATCTAAATAATACGAAACCTTGCTTTATGATTCGAAGTTAAAATCCACAAATTTGGAATAATAGTGACTTTCTTCACGTTTTTCATGTAGTTTGATATTACGTAAATATATTCATTTTTACCAATATTTCGATACTATTTCATGTAGTATCACGAAATGTGATTTGACCTCTAAATCTCAGATTTTCGCATAATATTGCATTTTAAGCTAGTTTTCTTGCATTTTGTTTCATACTAAACTTCATCGAATTTAGCAATACTTTGACGTTTATCATCCCCTTTTCTTTTATGTGATTTAAACAAAATATCATCGAATTAGGCAATATTTTGCCGTTTTTCCACGTTTTTGTGAATTTTCAGTTTATTGGTATTAATTCATTAAATATACGATAAAAATGATGCAAACACGTAATTGATTAGATAATAAACTTAAATACTTCACCTTTAATCATCTATTTGTTTCTCGTTGAATACTGAGTAAGATATTGAAAAGGGGAGATGTTCGGTTTTTATTACATATATCGACGTTTCAGCCGGAATATAGCAGTTTTACGTGTACATCTTCCATCGGTAATATAAACGGAAAATCAGGAACATTTTAGTTAATTGTAATGAAAACACATTGATTTTTATCATTTGTATTGGAAACAACATTGTCATATAACTTTTCTTGGATCTAAATAATACGAAACCTCGCTTTATGATTCGAAGTTAAAATCCACAAATTTGGAATAATAGTGACTCTCTTCACGTTTTTCATGTAGTTTGATATTACGTAAATATATTCATTTTTACCAATATTTCGATACTATTTCATGTAGTATCACGAAATGTGATTTGACCTCTAAATCTCAGATTTTCGCATAATATTGCATTTTAAGCTAGTTTTCTTGCATTTTGTTTCATACTAAACTTCATGGAATTTAGCAATATTTTGACGTTTATCATCTCCTTTTCCTTTATGTGATTTAAACAAAATATCATCGAATTAAGCAATATTTTGCCGTTTTTCCACGTTTTTGTGAATTTTCAGTTTATTGGTATTAATTCATTAAATATACGATAAAAATGATGCAAACACGTAATTGATTAGATAATAAACTTAATTACTTCATCTTTAATCATCTATTTGTTTCTCGTTAAAATACTGAGTAAGATATTGAAAAGGGGAGAATTTCGGTTTTTATTGCATATATCGACGTTTCAGCCGGATTAGAGCGGTCTTACGTGTACATCTTCCGTTGGTAATATAATCGGAAAATCAGGAACATTTTAGTTAATTCTAATGAGAACACATTGATTTTTATCATTTGTATTGGAAACAACATTGTCATATGTCTTTTCTTGGATCTAAATAATACGAAACCTCGCTCTATGATTCGAAGTTAAAATCCTCATATATGGAATAATATTGACTTTTTTCACGTTTTTTATGTAGTTTGATATTACGTAAATATATTCATTTTTACCAATATTTCGATACTATTTCATGTAGTATCACGATATGTGATTTGGCCTTCATATCTCAGATTTTCGCAAAATATTGCATTTTAAGCAAGCTTTCTTGCATTTTGTTTCGTACTAAAAATCATCGAATTTAGCAATATTTTGACGTTTATCATCCCCTTTTCCTTTAAGTGATTTAAACAAAATATCATCGAATTAGGCAATATTTTGCCGTTTTTCCACGTTTTTGTGAATTTTCTGTTTATTGGTATTAATTCATTAAATATACGATAAAAATGATGCAAACACGTAATTGATTAGATAATAAACTTAAATACTTCACCTTTAATCATCTATTTGTTTCTCGTTGAAATACTGAGTAAGATATTGAAAAGGGGAGAAGTTCGGTTTTTATTACATATATCGACGTTTCAGCCGGAATAGAGCAGTTTTACGTGTACATCTTCCATCGGTAATATAAACGGAAAATCAGGAACATTTTAGTTAATTGTAATGAAAACACATTGATTTTTATCATTTGTATTGGAAACAACATTGTCATATAACTTTTCTTGGATCTAAATAATACGAAACCTTGCTTTATGATTCGAAGTTAAAATCCACAAATTTGGAATAATAGTGACTTTCTTCACGTTTTTCATGTAGTTTGATATTACGTAAATATATTCATTTTTACCAATATTTCGATACTATTTCATGTAGTATCACGAAATGTGATTTGACCTCTAAATCTCAGATTTTCGCATAATATTGCATTTTAAGCTAGTTTTCTTGCATTTTGTTTCATACTAAACTTCATCGAATTTAGCAATACTTTGACGTTTATCATCCCCTTTTCCTTTATGTGATTTAAACAAAATATCATCGAATTAGGCAATATTTTGCCGTTTTTCCACGTTTTTGTGAATTTTCAGTCTATTGGTATTAATTCATTAAATATACGATAAAAATGATGCAAACACGTAATTGATTAGATAATAAACTTAAATACTTCACCTTTAATCATCTATTTGTTTCTCGTTGAATTACTGAGTAAGATATTGAAAAGGGGAGATGTTCGGTTTTTATTACATATATCGACGTTTCAGCCGGAATATAGCAGTTTTACGTGTACATCTTCCATCGGTAATATAAACGGAAAATCAGGAACATTTTAGTTAATTGTAATGAAAACACATTGATTTTTATCATTTGTATTGGAAACAACATTGTCATATAACTTTTCTTGGATCTAAATAATACGAAACCTCGCTCTATGATTCGAAGTTAAAATCCACAAATTTGGAATAATAGTGACTCTCTTCACGTTTTTCATGTAGTTTGATATTACGTAAATATATTCATTTTTACCAATATTTCGATACTATTTCATGTAGTATCACGAAATGTGATTTGACCTCTAAATCTCAGATTTTCGCATAATATTGCATTTTAAGCTAGTTTTCTTGCATTTTGTTTCATACTAAACTTCATCGAATTTAGCAATACTTTGACGTTTATCATCCCCTTTTCCTTTATGTGATTTAAACAAAATATCATCGAATTAGGCAATATTTTGCCGTTTTTTCACGTTTTTGTGAATTTTCAGTTTATTGGTATTAATTCATTAAATATACGATAAAAATTATGCAAACACGTAATTGATTAGATAATAAACTTAAATACTTCACCTTTAATCATCTATTTGTTTCTCGTTGAATTACTGAGTAAGATATTGAAAAGGGGAGAAGTTCGGTTTTTATTACATATATCGACGTTTCAGCCGGAATATAGCAGTTTTACGTGTACATCTTCCATCGGTAATATAAACGAAAAATCAGGAACATTTTAGTTAATTGTAATGAAAACTCATTGATTTTTATCATTTGTATTGGAAAAAACATTGTCATATATCTTTTCTTGGATCTAAATAATACGAAACCTCGCTTTATGATTCGAAGTTAAAATCCACAAATTTGGAATAATAGTGTCTCTTTTCACGTTTTTCATGTAGTTTGATATTACGTAAGTATATTCATTTTTACCAATATTTCGATACTATTTCATGTAGTATCACGAAATGTGATTTGGCCTCTAAATCTCAGATTTTCGTATAATATTGCATTTTAAGCTAGTTTTCTTGCATTTTGTTTCATACTAAACTTCCTCGAATTTAGCAATATTTTGACGTTTATCATCTCCTTTTCCTTTATGTGATTTAAACAAAATATCATCGAATTAGGCAATATTTTGCCGTTTTTCCACGTTTTTGTGAATTTTCAGTTTATTGGTATTAATTCATTAAATATACGATAAAAATGATGCAAACACGTAATTGATTAGATAATAAACTTAAATACTTCACCTTTAATCATCTATTTGTTTCTCGTTAAAATACTGAGTAAGATATTGAAAAGGGGAGAAGTTCGGTTTTTATTGCATATATCGACGTTTCAGCCGGATTAGAGCGGTCTTGCGTGTACATCTTCCGTTGGTAATATAAACGGAAAATCAGGAACATTTTAGTTAATTCTAATGAGAACACATTGATTTTTATCATTTGTATTGGAAACAACATTGTCATATGTCTTTTCTTGGATCTAAATAATACGAAACCTCGCTCTATGATTCGACGTTAAAATCCTCATATATGGAATAATATTGACTTTTTTCACGTTTTTTATGTAGTTTGATATTACGTAAATATATTCATTTTTACCAATATTTCGATACTATTTCATGTAGTATCACGATATGTGATTTGGCCTTCGTATCTCAGATTTTCGCAAAATATTGCATTTTAAGCAAGCTTTCTTGCATTTTGTTTCGTACTAAAAATCATCGAATTTAGCAATATTTTGACGTTTATCATCCCCTTTTCCTTTATGTGATTTAAACAAAATATCATCGAATTAGGCAATATTTTGCCGTTTTTCCACGTTTTTGTGAATTTTCTGTTTATTGGTATTAATTCATTAAATATACAATAAAAATGATGCAAACACGTAATTGATTAGATAATAAACTTAAATACTTCACCTTTAATCATCTATTTGTTTCTCGTTGAAATACTGAGTAAGATATTGAAAAGGGGAGAAGTTCGGTTTTTATTGCATATATCGACGTTTCAGCCGGATTAGAGCGGTTTTACGTGTACATCTTCCGTCGGTAATTTAAACGGAAAATCAGGAACATTTTAGTTAATTCTAATGAGAACACATTGATTTTTATCATTTGTATTGGAAACAACATTGTCATATGTCTTTTCTTGGATATAAATAATAGGAAACCTCGCTCTATGATTCGAAGTTAAATCCTCATATATGGAATAATATTGACTTTTTTCACGTTTTTTATGTAGTTTGATATTACGTAAATATATTCATTTTTACCAATATTTCGATACTATTTCATGTAGTATCACGATATGTGATTTGGCCTTCATATCTCAGATTTTCGCAAAATATTGCATTTTAAGCAAGCTTTCTTGCATTGTGTTTCGTACTAAACATCATCGAATTTTGCAATATTTTGACGTTTATCATCCCCTTTTCCTTTATGTGATTTAAACAAAATATCATCGAATTAGGCAATATTTTGCCGTTTTTCCACGTTTTTGTGAATTTTCACTTTATTGGTATTAATTCAATAAATATACGATAAAAATGATGCAAACACGTAATTGATTAGATAATTAACTTAAATACTTCACCTTTAATCATCTATTTGTTTCTCGTTGAAATACTGAGTAAGATATTGAAAAGGGGAGAAGTTCGGTTTTTATTGCATATATCGAAGTTTCAGCCGGATTAGAGCGGTTTTACGTGCACATCTTCCGTCGGTAATATAAACGGAAAATCAGGAACATTTTAGTTAATTCTAATGAGAACACATTGATTTTTATCATTTGTATTGGAAACAACATTGTCATATGTCTTTTCTTGGATCTAAATAATACGAAACCTCGCTTTATAATTCGAAGTTAAAATCCACAAATTTGGAATAATAGTGAATCTCTTCACGTTTTTTATGTAATTTGATATTACGTAAATATATTCATTTTTACCAATATTTCGATACTACTTCATGTAGTATCACGATATGTGATTTGGCCATCATATCTCAGATTTTTGCATAATATTGCATTTTAAGCAAGTTTTCTTGCATTTTGTTTCATACTAAACATCATCGAATTTAGCAATATTTTGACGTTTATCATCCCCTTTTCCTTTATGTGATTTAAACAAAATATCATTGAATTAGGCAATATTTTGCCGTTTTCCACGTTTTTGTTAATTTTCTGTTTATTGGTATTAATTCAATAAATATACGATAAAAATGATGCAAACACGTAATTGATTAGATAATAAACTTAAATACTTCACCTTTAATCATCTATTTGTTTCTCGTTGAAATACTGAGTAAGATATTGAAAAGGGGAGAAGTTCGATTTTTATTGCATATATCGAAGTTTCAGCCGGATTAGAGCGGTTTTACGTGCACATCTTCCGTCGGTAATATAAACGGAAAATCAGGAACATTTTAGTTAATTCTAATGAAAACACATTGATTTTTATCATTTGTATTGGAAACAACTTTGTCATATGTCTTTTCTTGGATCTAAATAATACGAAACCTCGCTTTATGATTCGAATTTAAAATTCACAAATTTGGAATAATATTGACTCTCTTCACGTTTTTCATGTAGTTTGATATTACGTAAATATATTCATTTTTACCAATATTTCGATACTATTTCATGTAGTATCACGAAATGTGATTTGGCCTTCATATCTCAGATTTTCGCATAATATTGCATTTTAAGCAAGTTTTCTTGCATTTTGTTTCATACTAAACATCATCGAATTTAGCAATATTTTGACGTTTATCATCCCCTTTTCCTTTATGTGATTTAAACAAAATATCATTGAATTAGGCAATATTTTGCCGATATCCACGTTTTTGTTAATTTTCTGTTTATTGGTATTAATTCATTAAATATACGATAAAAATGATGCAAACACGTAATTGATTAGATAATAAACTTAAATACTTCACCTTTAATCATCTATTTGTTTCTCGTTAAAATACTGAGTAAGATATTGAAAAGGGGAGAAGTTCGGTTTTTATTGCATATATCGACGTTTCAGCCGGATTAGAGCGGTCTTGCGTGTACATCTTCCGTTGGTAATATAAACGGAAAATCAGGAACATTTTAGTTAATTCTAATGAGAACACATTGATTTTTATCATTTGTATTGGAAACAACATTGTCATATGTCTTTTCTTGGATCTAAATAATACGAAACCTCGCTCTATGATTCGACGTTAAAATCCTCATATATGGAATAATATTGACTTTTTTCACGTTTTTTATGTAGTTTGATATTACGTAAATATATTCATTTTTACCAATATTTCGATACTATTTCATGTAGTATCACGATATGTGATTTGGCCTTCGTATCTCAGATTTTCGCAAAATATTGCATTTTAAGCAAGCTTTCTTGCATTTTGTTTCGTACTAAAAATCATCGAATTTAGCAATATTTTGACGTTTATCATCCCCTTTTCCTTTATGTGATTTAAACAAAATATCATCGAATTAGGCAATATTTTGCCGTTTTTCCACGTTTTTGTGAATTTTCTGTTTATTGGTATTAATTCATTAAATATACAATAAAAATGATGCAAACACGTAATTGATTAGATAATAAACTTAAATACTTCACCTTTAATCATCTATTTGTTTCTCGTTGAAATACTGAGTAAGATATTGAAAAGGGGAGAAGTTCGGTTTTTATTGCATATATCGACGTTTCAGCCGGATTAGAGCGGTTTTACGTGTACATCTTCCGTCGGTAATTTAAACGGAAAATCAGGAACATTTTAGTTAATTCTAATGAGAACACATTGATTTTTATCATTTGTATTGGAAACAACATTGTCATATGTCTTTTCTTGGATATAAATAATAGGAAACCTCGCTCTATGATTCGAAGTTAAATCCTCATATATGGAATAATATTGACTTTTTTCACGTTTTTTATGTAGTTTGATATTACGTAAATATATTCATTTTTACCAATATTTCGATACTATTTCATGTAGTATCACGATATGTGATTTGGCCTTCATATCTCAGATTTTCGCAAAATATTGCATTTTAAGCAAGCTTTCTTGCATTGTGTTTCGTACTAAACATCATCGAATTTTGCAATATTTTGACGTTTATCATCCCCTTTTCCTTTATGTGATTTAAACAAAATATCATCGAATTAGGCAATATTTTGCCGTTTTTCCACGTTTTTGTGAATTTTCACTTTATTGGTATTAATTCAATAAATATACGATAAAAATGATGCAAACACGTAATTGATTAGATAATTAACTTAAATACTTCACCTTTAATCATCTATTTGTTTCTCGTTGAAATACTGAGTAAGATATTGAAAAGGGGAGAAGTTCGGTTTTTATTGCATATATCGAAGTTTCAGCCGGATTAGAGCGGTTTTACGTGCACATCTTCCGTCGGTAATATAAACGGAAAATCAGGAACATTTTAGTTAATTCTAATGAGAACACATTGATTTTTATCATTTGTATTGGAAACAACATTGTCATATGTCTTTTCTTGGATCTAAATAATACGAAACCTCGCTTTATAATTCGAAGTTAAAATCCACAAATTTGGAATAATAGTGAATCTCTTCACGTTTTTTATGTAATTTGATATTACGTAAATATATTCATTTTTACCAATATTTCGATACTACTTCATGTAGTATCACGATATGTGATTTGGCCATCATATCTCAGATTTTTGCATAATATTGCATTTTAAGCAAGTTTTCTTGCATTTTGTTTCATACTAAACATCATCGAATTTAGCAATATTTTGACGTTTATCATCCCCTTTTCCTTTATGTGATTTAAACAAAATATCATTGAATTAGGCAATATTTTGCCGTTTTCCACGTTTTTGTTAATTTTCTGTTTATTGGTATTAATTCAATAAATATACGATAAAAATGATGCAAACACGTAATTGATTAGATAATAAACTTAAATACTTCACCTTTAATCATCTATTTGTTTCTCGTTGAAATACTGAGTAAGATATTGAAAAGGGGAGAAGTTCGATTTTTATTGCATATATCGAAGTTTCAGCCGGATTAGAGCGGTTTTACGTGCACATCTTCCGTCGGTAATATAAACGGAAAATCAGGAACATTTTAGTTAATTCTAATGAAAACACATTGATTTTTATCATTTGTATTGGAAACAACTTTGTCATATGTCTTTTCTTGGATCTAAATAATACGAAACCTCGCTTTATGATTCGAATTTAAAATTCACAAATTTGGAATAATATTGACTCTCTTCACGTTTTTCATGTAGTTTGATATTACGTAAATATATTCATTTTTACCAATATTTCGATACTATTTCATGTAGTATCACGAAATGTGATTTGGCCTTCATATCTCAGATTTTCGCATAATATTGCATTTTAAGCAAGTTTTCTTGCATTTTGTTTCATACTAAACATCATCGAATTTAGCAATATTTTGACGTTTATCATCCCCTTTTCCTTTATGTGATTTAAACAAAATATCATTGAATTAGGCAATATTTTGCCGATATCCACGTTTTTGTTAATTTTCTGTTTATTGGTATTAATTCATTAAATATACGATAAAAATGATGCAAACACGTAATTGATTAGATAATAAACTTAAATACTTCACCTTTAATCATCTATTTGTTTCTCGTTGAATTACTGAGTAAGATATTGAAAAGGGGAGAAGTTCGGTTTTTATTTCATATATCGACGTTTCAGCCGGAATATTGCAGTTTTACGTGTACATCTTCCATCGGTAATATAAACGGAAAATCAGGAACATTTTAGTTAATTGTAATGAAAACACATTGATTTTTATCATTTGTATTGGAAAAAACATTGTCATATATCTTTTCTTGGATCTAAATAATACGAAACCTCGCTTTATGATTCGAAGTTAAAATCCACAAATTTGGAATAATAGTGACTCTCTTCACGTTTTTCATGTAGTTTGATATTACGTAAATATATTCATTTTTACCAATATTTCGATACTATTTCATGTAGAATCACGAAATGTGATTTGGCCTCTAAATCTCAGATTTTCGTATAATATTGCATTTTAAGCTAGTTTTCTTGCATTTTGTTTCATACCAAACTTCATGGAATTTAGCAATATTTTGACGTTTATCATCTCCTTTTCCTTTATGTGATTTAAACAAAATATCATCGAATTAAGCAATATTTTGCCGTTTTTCCACGTTTTTGTGAATTTTCAGTTTATTGGTATTAATTCATTAAATATACGATAAAAATGATGCAAACACGTAATTGATTAGATAATAAACTTAAATACTTCACCTTTAATCATCTATTTGTTTCTCGTTAAAATACTGAGTAAGATATTGAAAAGGGGAGAATTTCGGTTTTTATTTCATATATCGACGTTTCAGCCGGATTAGAGCGGTCTTACGTGTACATCTTCCGTTGGTAATATAAACGGAAAATCAGGAACATTTTAGTTAATTCTAATGAGAACACATTGATTTTTATCATTTGTATTGGAAACAACATTGTCATATGTCTTTTCTTGGATATAAATAATACGAAACCTCGCTCTATGATTCGAAGTTAAAATCCACAAATTTGGAATAATAGTGAATCTCTTCACGTTTTTTATGTAGCTTGATATTACGTAAATATATTCATTTTTACCAATATTTCGATACTATTTCATGTAGTATCACGATATGTGATTTGGCCATCATATCTCAGATTTTTGCATAATATTGCATTTTAAGCAAGTTTTCTTGCATTTTGTTTCGTACTAAACTTCATCGAATTTAGCAATACTTTGACGTTTATCATCCCCTTTTCCTTTATGTGATTTAAACAAAATATCATTGAATTAGGCAATATTTTGCCGTTTTTCCACGTTTTTGTGAATTTTCAGTTTATTGGTATTGATTCATTAAATATACGATAAAAATGATGCAAACACGTAATTGATTAGATAATAAATTTAAATACTTCACCTTTAATCATCTATTTGTTTCTCTTTGAAATACTGAGTAAGATATTGAAAAGGGGAGAAGTTCGGTTTTTATTGCATATATCGACGTTTCAGCCGGAATAGAGCGGTTTTACGTGTACATCTTCCATCGGTAATATAAACGGAAAATCAGGAACATTTTAGTTAATTCTAATGAAAAAACATTAATTTTTATCATTTGTATTGGAAACAACATTGTCATATTTCTTTTCTTGGATCTAAATAATACGAAACCTCGCTTTATGATTCGAAGTTAAAATCCACAAATTTGGAATAATAGTGAATCTCTTCACGTTTTTTATGTTGTTTGATATTACGTAAATATATTCATTTTTACCAATATTTCGATACTATTTCATGTAGTATCACGATATGTGATTTGACCTTCATATCTCAGATTTTCGCAAAATATTGCATTTTAAGCAAGCTTTCTTGCATTTTGTTTCGTACTAAAAATCATCGAAGTTAGCAATATTTTGACGTTTATCATCCCCTTTTCGTTTATGTGATTTAAACAAAATATCATCGAATTAGGCAATATTTTGCCGTTTTTCCACGTTTTTGTGAATTTTCTGTTTATTGGTATTAATTCATTAAATATACGATAAAAATGATGCAAACACGTAATTGATTAGATAATAAACTTAAATACTTCACCTTTAATCATCTATTTGTTTCTCGTTGAAATACTGAGTAAGATATTGAAAAGGGGAGAAGTTCGGTTTTTATTGCATATATCGACGTTTCAGCCGGATTAGAGCAGTTTTACGTGTACATCTTCCATCGGTAATATAAACGGAAAATCAGGAACATTTTAGTTAATTGTAATGAAAACACATTGATTTTTATCATTTGTATTGGAAACAACATTGTCATATAACTTTTCTTGGATCTAAATAATACGAAAACTTGCTTTATGATTCGAAGTTAAAATCCACAAATTTGGAATAATAGTGACTTTCTTCACGTTTTTCATGTAGTTTGATATTACGTAAATATATTCATTTTTACCAATATTTCGATACTATTTCATGTAGTATCACGAAATGTGATTTGACCTCTAAATCTCAGATTTTCGCATAATATTGCATTTTAAGCTAGTTTTCTTGCATTTTGTTTCATACAAAACTTCCTCGAATTTAGCAATATTTTGACGTTTATCATCTCCTTTTCCTTTATGTGATTTAAACAAAATATCATCGAATTAGGCAATATTTTGCCATTTTTCCACGTTTTTGTGAATTTTCAGTTTATTGGTATTAATTCATTAAATATACGATAAAAATGATGCAAACACGTAATTGATTAGATAATAAACTTAAATACTTCACCTTTAATCATCTATTTGCTTCTCGTTAAAATACTGAGTAAGATATTGAAAAGGGGAGAAGTTCGGTTTTTATTGCATATATCGACGTTTCAGCCGGATTAGAGCGGTCTTACGTGTACATCTTCCGTTGGTAATATAAACGGAAAATCAGGAACATTTTAGTTAATTCTAATGAGAACACATTGATTTTTATCATTTGTATTGGAAACAACATTGTCATATGTCTTTTCTTGGATCTAAATAATACGAAACCTCGCTCTATGATTCGACGTTAAAATCCTCATATATGGAATAATATTGACTTTTTTCACGTTTTTTATGTAGTTTGATATTACGTAAATATATTCATTTTTACCAATATTTCGATACTATTTCATGTAGTATCACGATATGTGATTTGGCCTTCGTATCTCAGATTTTCGCAAAATATTGCATTTTAAGCAAGCTTTCTTGCATTTTGTTTCGTACTAAAAATCATCGAATTTAGCAATATTTTGACGTTTATCATCCCCTTTTCCTTTATGTGATTTAAACAAAATATCATCGAATTAGGCAATATTTTGCCGTTTTTCCACGTTTTTGTGAATTTTCTGTTTATTGGTATTAATTCATTAAATATACGATAAAAATGATGCAAACACCTAATTGATTAGATAATAAACTTAAATACTTCACCTTTAATCATCTATTTGTTTCTCGTTGAAATACTGAGTAAGATATTGAAAAGGGGAGAAGTTCGGTTTTTATTGCATATATCGACGTTTCAGCCGGATTAGAGCGGTTTTACGTGCACATCTTCCGTCGGTAATTTAAACGGAAAATCAGGAACATTTTAGTTAATTCTAATGAGAACACATTGATTTTTATCATTCGTATTGGAAACAACATTGTCATATGTCTTTTCTTGGATATAAATAATACGAAACCTCGCTCTATGATTCGAAGTTAAAATCCTCATATATGGAATAATATTGACTTTTTTCACGTTTTTTATGTAGTTTGATATTACGTAAATATATTCATTTTTACCAATATTTCGATACTATTTCATGTAGTATCACGATATGTGATTTGGCCTTCATATCTCAGATTTTCGCAAAATATTGCATTTTAAGCAAGCTTTCTTGCATTGTGTTTCGTACTAAACATCATCGAATTTTGCAATATTTTGACGTTTATCATCCCCTTTTCCTTTATGTGATTTAAACAAAATATCATCGAATTAGGCAATATTTTGCCGTTTTTCCACGTTTTTGTGAATTTTCACTTTATTGGTATTAATTCAATAAATATACGATAAAAATGATGCAAACACGTAATTGATTAGATAATTAACTTAAATACTTCACCTTTAATCATCTATTTGTTTCTCGTTGAAATACTGAGTAAGATATTGAAAAGGGGAGAAGTTCGGTTTTTATTGCATATATCGAAGTTTCAGCCGGATTAGAGCGGTTTTACGTGCACATCTTCCGTCGGTAATATAAACGGAAAATCAGGAACATTTTAGTTAATTCTAATGAGAACACATTGATTTTTATCATTTGTATTGGAAACAACATTGTCATATGTCTTTTCTTGGATCTAAATAATACGAAACCTCGCTTTATAATTCGAAGTTAAAATCCACAAATTTGGAATAATAGTGAATCTCTTCACGTTTTTTATGTAGTTTGATATTAAGTAAATATATTCATTTTTACCAATATTTCGATACTATTTCATGTAGTATCACGATATGTGATTTGGCCATCATATCTCAGATTTTTGCATAATATTGCATTTTAAGCAAGTTTTCTTGCATTTTGTTTCATACTAAACATCATCGAATTTAGCAATATTTTGACGTTTATCATCCCCTTTTCCTTTATGTGATTTAAACAAAATATCATTGAATTAGGCAATATTTTGCCGTTTTCCACGTTTTTGTTAATTTTCTGTTTATTGGTATTAATTCATTAAATATACGATAAAAATGATGCAAACACGTAATTGATTAGATAATAAACCTAAATACTTCACCTTTAATCATCTATTTGTTTCTCGTTAAAATACTGAGTAAGATATTGAAAAGGGGAGAAGTTCGGTTTTTATTGCATATATCGACGTTTCAGCCGGATTAGAGCGGTCTTACGTGTACATCTTCCGTTGGTAATATAAACGGAAAATCATGAACATTTTAGTTAATTCTATTGAGAACACATTGATTTTTATCATTTGTATCGGAAACAACATTGTCATATGTCTTTTCTTGGATCTAAATAATACGAAACCTCGCTCTATGATTCGACGTTAAAATCCTCATATATGGAATAATATTGACTTTTTTCACGTTTTTTATGTAGTTTGATATTACGTAAATATATTCATTTTTACCAATATTTCGATACTATTTCATGTAGTATCACGATATGTGATTTGGCCTTCATATCTCAGATTTTCGCAAAATATTGCATTTTAAGCAAGCTTTCTTGCATTGTGTTTCGTACTAAACATCATCGAATTTTGCAATATTTTGACGTTTATCATCCCCTTTTCCTTTATGTGATTTAAACAAAATATCATCGAATTAGGCAATATTTTGCCGTTTTTCCACGTTTTTGTGAATTTTCAGTTTATTGGTATTAATTCAATAAATATACGATAAAAATGATGCAAACACGTAATTGATTAGATAATAAACTTAAATACTTCACCTTTAATCATCTATTTGTTTCTCGTTGAAATACTGAGTAAGATATTGAAAAGGGGAGAAGTTCGGTTTTTATTGCATATATCGAAGTTTCAGCCGGATTAGAGCGGTTTTACGTGCACATCTTCCGTCGGTAATATAAACGGAAAATCAGGAACATTTTAGTTAATTCTAATGAAAACACATTGATTTTTATCATTTGTATTGGAAACAACATTGTCATATGTCTTTTCTTGGATCTAAATAATACGAAACCTCGCTTAATGATTCGAATTTAAAATTCACAAATTTGGAATAATATTGACTCTCTTCACGTTTTTCATGTAGTTTGATATTACGTAAATATATTCATTTTTACCAATATTTCGATACTATTTCATGTAGTATCACGAAATGTGATTTGGCCTTCATATCTCAGATTTTCGCATAATATTGCATTTTAAGCAAGTTTTCTTGCATTTTGTTTCATACTAAACATCATCGAATTTAGCAATATTTTGAAGTTCATCATCCCCTTTTCCTTTATGTGATTTAAACAAAATATCATTGAATTAGGCAATATTTTGCCGATTTCCACGTTTTTGTTAATTTTCTGTTTATTGGTATTAATTCATTAAATATACGATAAAAATGATGCAAACACGTAATTGATTAGATAATAAACTTAAATACTTCACCTTTAATCATCTATTTGTTTCTCGTTGAATTACTGAGTAAGATATTGAAAAGGGGAGAAGTTCGGTTTTTATTTCATATATCGACGTTTCAGCCGGAATATAGCAGTTTTACGTGTACATCTTCCATCGGTAATATAAACGGAAAATCAGGAACATTTTAGTTAATTGTAATGAAAACACATTGATTTTTATCATTTGTATTGGAAAAAACATTGTCATATATCTTTTCTTGGATCTAAATAATACGAAACCTCGCTTTATGATTCGAAGTTAAAATCCACAAATTTGGAATAATAGTGACTCTCTTCACGTTTTTCAAGTAGTTTGATATTACGTAAATGTATTCATTTTTACCAATATTTCGATACTATTTCATGTAGAATCACGAAATGTGATTTGGCCTCTAAATCTCAGATTTTCGTATAATATTGCATTTTAAGCAAGTTTTCTTGCATTTTGTTTCATACTAAACTTCATGGAATTTAGCAATATTTTGACGTTTATCATCTCCTTTTCCTTTATGTGATTTAAACAAAATATCATCGAATTAAGCAATATTTTGCCGTTTTTCCACGTTTTTGTGAATTTTCAGTTTATTGGTATTAATTCATTAAATATACTATAAAAATGATGCAAACACGTAATTGATTAGATAATAAACTTAAATACTTCACCTTTAAACATCTATTTGTTTCTCGTTAAAATACTGAGTAAGATATTGAAAAGGGGAGAATTTCGGTTTTTATTTCATATATCGACGTTTCAGCCGGATTAGAGCGGTCTTACGTGTACATCTTCCGTTGGTAATATAAACGGAAAATCAGGAACATTTTAGTTAATTCTAATGAGAACACATTGATTTCTATCATTTGTATTGGAAACAACATTGTCATATGTCTTTTCTTGGATCTAAATAATACGAAACCTCGCTCTATGATTCGAAGTTAAAATCCTCATATATGGAATAATATTGACTTTTTTCACGTTTTTTATGTAGTTTGATATTACGTAAATATATGCATTTTTACCAATATTTCGATACTATTTCATGTAGTATCACGATATGTGATTTGGCCTTCATATCTCAGATTTTCGCAAAATATTGCATTTTAAGCAAGCTTTCTTGCATTTTGTTTCGTACTAAAAATCATCGAATTTAGCAATATTTTGACGTTTATCATCCCCTTTTCGTTTATGTGATTTAAACAAAATATCATCGAATTAGGCAATATTTGGCCGTTTTTCCACGTTTTTGTGAATTTTCTGTTTATTGGTATTAATTCATTAAATATACGATAAAAATGATGCAAACACGTAATTGATTAGATAATAAACTTAAATACTTCACCTTTAATCATCTATTTGTATCTCGTTGAAATACTGAGTAAGATATTGAAAAGGGGAGAAGTTCGGTTTTTATTGCATATATCGACGTTTCAGCCGGATTAGAGCGGTTTTACGTGTACATCTTCCGTCGGTAATTTAAACGGAAAATCAGGAACATTTTAGTTAATTCTAATGAGAACACATTGATTTTTATCATTCGTATTGGAAACAACATTGTCATATGTCTTTTCTTGGATATAAATAATACGAAACCTCGCTCTATGATTCGAAGTTAAAATCCTCATATATGGAATAATATTGACTTTTTTCACGTTTTTTATGTAGTTTGATATTACGTAAATATATTCATTTTTACCAATATTTCGATACTATTTCATGTAGTATTACGATATGTGATTTGGCCTTCATATCTCAGATTTTCGCAAAATATTGCATTTTAAGCAAGCTTTCTTGCATTGTGTTTCGTACTAAACATCATCGAATTTTGCAATATTTTGACGTTTATCATCCCCTTTTCCTTTATGTGATTTAAACAAAATATCATCGAATTAGGCAATATTTTGCCGTTTTTCCACGTTTTTGTGAATTTTCACTTTATTGGTATTAATTCAATAAATATACGATAAAAATGTTGCAAACACGTAATTGATTAGATAATTAACTTAAATACTTCACCTTTAATCATCTATTTGTTTCTCGTTGAAATACTGAGTAAGATATTGAAAAGGGGAGAAGTTCGGTTTTTATTGCATATATCGAAGTTTCAGCCGGATTTGAGCGGTTTTACGTGCACATCTTCCGTCGGTAATATAAACGGAAAATCAGGAACATTTTAGTTAATTCTAATGAGAACACATTGATTTTTATCATTTGTATTGGAAACAACATTGTCATATGTCTTTTCTTGGATCTAAATAATACGAAACCTCGCTTTATAATTCGAAGTTAAAATCCACAAATTTGGAATAATAGTGAATCTCTTCACGTTTTTTATGCAGTTTGATATTACGTAAATATATTCATTTTTACAAATATTTCGATACTATTTCATGTAGTATCACGATATGTTATTTGGCCATCATATCTCAGATTTTTGCATAATATTGCATTTTAAGCAAGTTTTCTTGCATTTTGTTTCATACTAAACATCATCGAATTTAGCAATATTTTGTCGTTTATCATCACCTTTTCCTTTATGTGATTTAAACAAAATATCATTGAATTAGGCAATATTTTGCCGTTTTCCACGTTTTTGTTAATTTTCTGTTTATTGGTATTAATTCATTAAATATACGATAAAAATGATGCAAACACGTAATTGATTAGATAATAAACTTAAATACTTCACCTTTAATCATCTATTTGTTTCTCGTTAAAATACTGAGTAAGATATTGAAAAGGGGAGAAGTTCGGTTTTTATTGCATATATCGACGTTTCAGCCGGATTAGAGCGGTCTTACGTGTACATCTTCCGTTGGTAATATAAACGGAAAATCATGAACATTTTAGTTAATTCTAATGAGAACACATTGATTTTTATCATTTGTATCGGAAACAACATTGTCATATGTCTTTTCTTGGATCTAAATAATACGAAACCTCGCTCTATGATTCGACGTTAAAATCCTCATATATGGAATAATATTGACTTTTTTCACGTTTTTTATGTAGTTTGATATTACGTAAATATATTCATTTTTACCAATATTTCGATACTATTTCATGTAGTATCACGATATGTGATTTGGCCTTCATATCTCAGATTTTCGCAAAATATTGCATTTTAAGCAAGCTTTCTTTCATTGTGTTTCGTACTAAACATCATGGAATTTTGCAATATTTTGACGTTTATCATCCCCTTTTCCTTTATGTGATTTAAACAAAATATCATCGAATTAGGCAATATTTTGCCGTTTTTCCACGTTTTTGTGAATTTTCAGTTTATTGGTATTAATTCAATAAATATACGATAAAAATGATGCAAACACGTAATTGATTAGATAATAAACTTAAATACTTCACCTTTAATCATCTATTTGTTTCTCGTTGAAATACTGAGTAAGATATTGAAAAGGGGAGAAGTTCGGTTTTTATTGCATATATCGAAGTTTCAGCCGGATTAGAGCGGTTTTACGTGCACATCTTCCGTCGGTAATATAAACGGAAAATCAGGAACATTTTAGTTAATTCTAATGAAAACACATTGATTTTTATCATTTGTATTGGAAACAACATTGTCATATGTCTTTTCTTGGATCTAAATAATACGAAACCTCGCTTTATGATTCGAATTTAAAATTCACAAATTTGGAATAATATTGACTCTTCACGTTTTTCATGTAGTTTGATATTACGTAAATATATTCATTTTTACCAATATTTCGATACTATTTCATGTAGTATCACGAAATGTGATTTGGCCTTCATATCTCAGATTTTCGCATAATATTGCATTTTAAGCAAGTTTTCTTGCATTTTGTTTCATACTAAACATCATCGAATTTAGCAATATTTTGACGTTTATCATCCCCTTTTCCTTTATGTGATTTAAACAAAATATCATTGAATTAGGCAATATTTTGCGGATTTCCACGTTTTTGTTAATTTTCTGTTTATTGGTATTAATTCATTAAATATACGATAAAAATGATGCAAACACGTAATTGATTAGATAATAAACTTAAATACTTCACCTTTAATCATCTATTTGTTTCTCGTTGAATTACTGAGTAAGATATTGAAAAGGGGAGTAGTTCGGTTTTTATTTCATATATCGACGTTTCAGCCGGAATATAGCAGTTTTACGTGTACATCTTCCATCGGTAATATAAACGGAAAATCAGGAACATTTTAGTTAATTGTAATGAAAACACATTGATTTTTATCATTTGTATTGGAAAAAACATTGTCATATATCTTTTCTTGGATCTAAATAATACGAAACCTCGCTTTATGATTCGATGTTAAAATCCACAAATTTGGAATAATAGTGACTCTCTTCACGTTTTTCATGTAGTTTGATATTACGTAAATATATTCATTTTTACCAATATTTCGATACTATTTCATGTAGAATCACGAAATGTGATTTGGCCTTCATATCTCAGATTTTCGTATAATATTGCATTTTAAGCTAGTTTTCTTGCATTTTGTTTCATACTAAACTTCATGGAATTTAGCAATATTTTGACGTTTATCATCTCCTTTTCCTTTATGTGATTTAAACAAAATATCATCGAATTAAGCAATATTTTGCCGTTTTTCCACGTTTTTGTGAATTTTCAGTTTATTGGTATTAATTCATTAAATATACGATAAAAATGATGCAAACACGTAATTGATTAGATAATAAACTTAAATACTTCACCTTTAATCATCTATTTGTTTCTCGTTAAAATACTGAGTAAGATATTGAAAAGGGGAGAATTTCGGTTTTTATTTCATATATCGACGTTTCAGCCGGATTAGAGCGGTCTTACGTGTACATCTTCCGTTGGTAATATAAACGGAAAATCAGGAACATTTTAGTTAATTCTAATGAGAACACATTGATTTCTATCATTTGTATTGGAAACAACATTGTCATATGTCTTTTCTTGGATCTAAATAATACGAAACCTCGCTCTATGATTCGAAGTTAAAATCCTCATATATGGAATAATATTGACTTTTTTCACGTTTTTTATGTAGTTTGATATTACGTAAATATATGCATTTTTACAAATATTTCGATACTATTTCATGTAGTATCACGATATGTTATTTGGCCATCATATCTCAGATTTTTGCATAATATTGCATTTTAAGCAAGTTTTCTTGCATTTTGTTTCATACTAAACATCATCGAATTTAGCAATATTTTGTCGTTTATCATCACCTTTTCCTTTATGTGATTTAAACAAAATATCATTGAATTAGGCAATATTTTGCCGTTTTCCACGTTTTTGTTAATTTTCTGTTTATTGGTATTAATTCATTAAATATACGATAAAAATGATGCAAACACGTAATTGATTAGATAATAAACTTAAATACTTCACCTTTAATCATCTATTTGTTTCTCGTTAAAATACTGAGTAAGATATTGAAAAGGGGAGAAGTTCGGTTTTTATTGCATATATCGACGTTTCAGCCGGATTAGAGCGGTCTTACGTGTACATCTTCCGTTGGTAATATAAACGGAAAATCATGAACATTTTAGTTAATTCTAATGAGAACACATTGATTTTTATCATTTGTATCGGAAACAACATTGTCATATGTCTTTTCTTGGATCTAAATAATACGAAACCTCGCTCTATGATTCGACGTTAAAATCCTCATATATGGAATAATATTGACTTTTTTCACGTTTTTTATGTAGTTTGATATTACGTAAATATATTCATTTTTACCAATATTTCGATACTATTTCATGTAGTATCACGATATGTGATTTGGCCTTCATATCTCAGATTTTCGCAAAATATTGCATTTTAAGCAAGCTTTCTTTCATTGTGTTTCGTACTAAACATCATGGAATTTTGCAATATTTTGACGTTTATCATCCCCTTTTCCTTTATGTGATTTAAACAAAATATCATCGAATTAGGCAATATTTTGCCGTTTTTCCACGTTTTTGTGAATTTTCAGTTTATTGGTATTAATTCAATAAATATACGATAAAAATGATGCAAACACGTAATTGATTAGATAATAAACTTAAATACTTCACCTTTAATCATCTATTTGTTTCTCGTTGAAATACTGAGTAAG